>NW_015654059.1:1881612-1926352 GCF_001515625.1 Sinocyclocheilus rhinocerous
ATTTCGCATGACCTGCAATTTGTTTAGGGTAGCTTTTGAAACCCCAGTCAACAAAGCATTGCAATAGTCAATACGGGAAAATACAAAAGTGTTAATCAACTTCTCAGCAACAGGGAAGGACAGCATTGGACATGATTTGGCAATATTTCTAAGATGAAAGAAAGATGTTTTAACAGTATTCTGAATGTGAGGCTCAAATTTTAGTTTTGTATGAAACTCCTTGATAGAACCATCAACAGTTAAAGTAACCGACCCAGCTTTACGTAATTGGTGAGGTGAACCAATGAGCATAATCTCAGTCTTTTCACTGTAAAGACAAAGAAAATTTTGCGAGATCCATTCTTTTATCTTAGAAATACATTGAGAAAGAAAATCCACAGGCACAGTATCATCAGGTTTTGAATGTATGTAAATTTGAGTGTCATCTGCATAAAAATTAAATTTTAGACCAAGAGATCTCAAGAGCTGGAAAAATGTAGATGTTAAAAAGCAAGGGGCCCAAAATTGATCCCTGAGGGACTCCAGATTACACAACACCAACCTCAGACCTAAATCCACCCATGGTAACAAATTGCTTACTGTCTGTAAAGTAGGACTTAAACCAATTTAGTGCAGTATCAGAGACCCCAAAAACTGTTTTGAGATGAGTAATTAAAAGAGAATGATCTACAGTGTCAAAACACAGTATTAAACTTCAGTTTTGTGACTATATAAGATGAATGTTATTTCAGGAAGCATCTAGACCTGATGAGTACCAAGTGACCACAGCAGCAGGTGATTTGTAAAGTTTCACCTGTCACAAGAGGTACCGTCCTTAGTCGTCTGGCATTTTCAGGTGTCATTTTCACATTTGCCCTTGTCTCCTTCCTCTTGCACTTGCTTCATCCCTCTCTCCCCGTGCTCTCTGACCTTCCTCCCCTCAACACTGTTAGGGAAGGTGATGGGCGATGCAGGGACTTCCATTTGCTGATTGCATCACCTGGTTGATGCAGAAAACGAGAAGAGAGTGTCAGAATGTGGATGGAGGCTGTTGAGATGGGGGTGGAAGGTTAGCATCAGTGTTCAAGGGGTTCTGGAATAAGGGAAGCAAAGAGACATGCTTTTTAATGAATCACCACACCACAGAGCAGCTCTGTTCTGCAGCGCATCTAGAAAGAGTAGGAAATATAATTTTCTGCTAAACAATATGGTGCATCACATCATTTCTCCATTAGCTTCAGCTGAAAATGAAAGCAGTGCTCTCTAACAGAGCTCAAAATTTAGAGCAGTGGACTCGTGTAAGCAAACATTATAGCTGTTTTTATTAAATTATGGTCTAAACATTACTACAAGGGAAGTGTTTTCTTCAGTGTTATGCACTTTTATGTTTCCGAGGTTCATTGACCTTCAGAAAGGCTAAAATTAATTGTAATAATTTTTCGGGTATTTCGTTTCAGATCTCGCGCGACCCAAAATTCTGGAATTCCAGATAACCGTCAACTACCTTAAAAGCATTTTAATTATCATTAAAAGTAAAAAAAAAAAAGTGTGTGTGTGTTTTGTGAATAATCCACAATAAAGTCATGCGTTTTGCAGCTTTGCTGATCCTAAACCGCCTTCCAGCGCGAACTGTTGCTATGGTTATGTTCTCCAGCGAACACGATTTCAACTTTACCGTTTACAGAAACATTTGAGAACGCTGTTGAATTGTGTGAATCCTTATGTAGAACGAATAGCCTTCATAGTTTTATTTCTTTTGACTTCCTCGCACCCTGCTAGTCTGATCCATGTCAAGCCAACTGATAAACAATACCCAGCTGTTAGCACGGAACAATACCGAATTCTTTTCCATAAGGCATCATGACGTAATAGACTGAATGACGTAAAAACGCCATTCAGGAATGTTTATGTTATTATTGGGCGAAAATACACATCAACAAATCATTTGATGAAGACAGGCATGTCATGTAAGGTTTATTTATTTGTTTGCTACACCCCTAACAGTCGGTTTAGGTGGTGTGTGCTTATTTGCTGTCTGCGCTTCTATGGCAACGTAATAGATTATCCGTCCCCACGCATGTTACCACAACTGAACTGGACATCTTTTGCACATTGGATTACTGATGTGTCAGTGGCCGGGGGCTTCGCAAGTGCTGTTTAAAGAGTAGTTTGAAAAGGAGGGTGTAATGATTTGTCATTGAGACGCGCGTCAAATTGTTTCTCATTCAGACACGTCCCTCCGTCTTCCCGCATCCAGTGTGCGCGCTCGGTGTCTAGTATTACAGATGCAGCGGGATGCATTTTTGTGCATTCATATTTTTGACGACCTATTGTCCTGCCTGCGTCTCCTCTCAGATGATACCGACTGTCATTTGTTCCGTTAAGGTGTTCGATCACAATGGATAGGGTGCATTCTTCCATGCGCAAACGGCTCTATAGCTTGCCACATCAGTTTGGACACAAGGATGCTATGACTCGAGACGGCGAAGACAGCGACAAGGACACTCGGAGGAAAAGTGTCAAGATGAAGCATCTTCCCTCACCCTCCTCCACGGGGAGCTCTAAAGGTGTCAGCGAGGCCAAGAGCGGAGACGCGGAGACCGATGTAGGGAGACCCTTCAGAACCAACGTGAACGGCGACTGCCGGAGATTCAGAGGCAGCCTCTCTTCCATCACCAGTCGGCATGCTCCAGACGCGGATCTGGCGGAGCAGAGGTGCCTCATCGTGGGTGCAAGCCCCGAGGACGACGGTCCCTTGGAGCAACCCGGACCTGGAGAGAGCCAGGGCGCGCAGGGCGGCCGCGGCGACGGGGCACAACAGGCGCCCTCTGAAGAACAGTCGACTTTCGTAAAGTTGGAAGGTATCGATCAAATCATGCCTGACGATGAGCGGCTGTACCAGGCGGGCTTTATGCACAGGCAGTTTGGCGCGATGCTTCAACCGGGGGTCAACAAGTTCTCGCTTCGAATGTTCGGGAGCGAGAAGGCGGTGGAGCGCGAGCAGGAACGGGTCAAATCTGCAGGCTTTTGGATCATTCACCCATACAGTGACTTCAGGTAATCCCATGTCTAATTGTCGGCTATGCAAATGTTCCCACTGCCATCAGGCCTCCAGCAAGGAGCTCTCCAAAATTAAACGATTAAACGAAAATAAATCGATGTCTGAGCAGATTAAATACAGCCCATTTGTCTTTTCATGGTTTTGTTTTTAAAAACGTCTTTCTGTGTCCTTGAGCTTGCTGAGGATATTAAAATCAGGCCCGTGCTGTTGCATTCCCTAACCTCACCTGGTCATATTCACCTCTTTCCTGTTTGAATGACATTGCTACCATCCACATATTGCAAGGGCAAACAGTGTCACCAACGCCAGCTGTCTAGGAGGTTCTGTGATTGTTTTGCATTCATTGCGTGAAAACTTTCACTGCACCAACCACGGAAGTCAAGTGTAATCTCTCGCTTTACTACATAGAAATAAGTCACACAATCATATTTAGCCATTGTTCTCATGTTTTCACTCAAACAGAGCTGGCCGGCCCGGGAAATAGGGTGATCAAAATGGGTTAACATGACGACGGGCATTATTGGGAGCAAACATCAGAGAGGATTACAACAACACAATTTATTTAATGGCACTCTGGTCCGAGTTGGAGGGGGCAGTACTAACAGTCAGGTAGCTGAAATGGACCACATGGCCTTCGCACAGTCAGGACGGCATGTAAGCCCAGCAGTTATGTGCTTCTAATGAGCGATTGGCACATTGTTTTGGATATCAGTCGAAATAAATGATGTGAGATCAGGGTCATACAGTGCAAAGGAGGACAATGTTGAATCAACACCAGAAATGAAAATTCTGTCATCATTTACTCACCCTCAGGTCACCTGTATGACTTTCTTTCTTCACAGAAGAAGATATTTTAAATAACTGCTTTTGTCCATTCAATGAAAGACAATGGGGTCCAAATGAAACCATTTTTGTGTTTTGTTTGGACCCCATTGACTTCCATTGTATTTGGCAAAAAAAACAACCAAATATATTTTCAAAAGATCTTTTTTTCTGTTCCACATATAAAATGAAGTCATACAGGTTTGAAATGACATAAGGATGAGTAAATGATGACAGAATGTTCTTTTTTTATTTTTGTTTGTTTGTTTGAACTACTTTTTTTCCTACACTGTAAAAAATATTTTTTTGAAATTGTAAATAAAACAAAGATTACTGCAGATTGTTTTACACAAAAAAAACATACAATTTCAGTCTTTCTACTTCAAATTTGAACATTTAATTCAGTGTCACTTGCCAATTGTGTTTAATTATTTGTCAAATTTACTAGCTATTTCTTAGCTATTTCTTTACAGTGCACTTGAAAAAAATGGTGTAGAAACAATTTTCACTCAGAAATTGCTAGTAAATCACAATTAATTACAAAGAAAAGGCAAGTAACACATGGAATAAAACATGAAAATTTTCAAATAGAAAGAGTAAAATAGTCATTTTTATACTCCAATAATATTTGTTTCGAAAATCATTTTTACAGTGTAGAAAAATGGAAAGGTTACTGGTAATTCTACCAGCACATTATATGTTATATTTCATTTACTCCTAATACACAGGACAATGCAATATGTAATTCAAAGTACGAGTAAAACACCTATAGAAAAAGATAATTGGACCCTTTTTTTTCTTAGAATATTTCCCTTTCATTTGTACTGGCAAAACCCCCCAAAATGCATCTGTCAACTTAAACTTAAGTTTTGTGACTATATAAGATGAATGTTATTTCAGGAAGCATCTAGACCTGATGAGTACCAAGTGACCACAGCAGCAGGTGATTTGTAAAGTTTCACCTGTCACAAGAGGTACCGTCCTTACTCGTCTGGCATTTTCAGGTGTCATTTTCACATTTGCCCTTGTCTCCTTCCTCTTGCACTTGCTTCATCCCTCTCTCCCCGTGCTCTCTGACCTTCCTCCCCTCAACACTGTTAGGGAAGGTGATGGGCGATGCAGGGACTTCCATTTGCTGATTGCATCACCTGGTTGATGCAGAAAACGAGAAGAGAGTGTCAGAATGTGGAGGGAGGCTGTTGAGAGGGGGGTGGAAGGTTAGCATAAGTGTTCAAGGGGTTCTGGAATAAGGGAAGCAAAGAGACATGCTTTTTAATGAATCACCACACCACAGAGCAGCTCTGTTCTGCAGCGCATCTAGAAAGAGTAGGAAATATAATTTTCTGCTAAACAATATGGTGCATCACATCATTTCTCCATTAGCTTCAGCTGAAAATGAAAGCAGTGCTCTCTAACAGAGCTCAAAATTTAGAGCAGTGGACTCGTGTAAGCAAACATTATAGCTGTTTTTATTAAATTATGGTCTAAACATTACTACAAGGGAAGTGTTTTCTTCAGTGTTATGCACTTTTATGTTTCAGAGGTTAGGTGTTATTAAAACGAACATATTTTGTGTTTAATTTATTTTTAAGGCTTTTTATAGCCATTTCATTTTAACTGTTGAAGGATCATGAAACTCTTGAGAAGTTAACAGATGTTCACAGATATAAGTTGCAAATTATTGAAAATAATGATGTCACATATTATTCTGAATATTTGGAGAAAAGTTTTTATGGTTACATTAACTTCTCTTGGTATCAGTATGTTGCCTTTGCTTAAGTGTACGGTACAAACAGTTCAGCACATGTTGCTGTAAAACGTATTCTTTTGCCTGCTTTGACCACTGGAGCATCTGTCCAAGGGTAAATGTCAATGGCAAATCCTTTATAATCTGAAAACTGTCTGGAAATAATCTGGCAGATTTAGTGACACTTCCTATAGATGGTTTGTTCTTGTTTAATCTCCTCCAAAGCTCATTTCATGCAATGTAAAATAGAGCCCTGCGATGCGGAAATGTGGAAGTAGTATTTTTCCATTTGGTTAAACCCAGATTTTATATTACATTTAAAAGTAGGTGTTTAACATATTTGTGATTATGGTATTATCTTGCCAGAAAAGCAGCTGATACATTAGCATTATTTGGATACTTCATTTGTTCCATTCTAAGTGTTATCTGATGTATTTCCTATTAAAGCAGTAAGTTTTAGTGGGGTATATCATATCAATAATAAGATGCTAGTTTCAGGTCAGTTGAGGATTGGGAAAGACAATTAGGACTCATAGTATGCTAAGCAGCAACAGATAGAGAAGGAGAACAGTGAGTGTATTTTTGGCAGATTGTAACAGAAAGCTGATTATCGCAAAGCCTTTTGTTCGAATGAAATGTGTTCCCTCTGCTGTCATTTAGCAGTGGCTCTCGTCTGTTAGTTGATTTTTAGCCTAAATAGGGTCATTAAAGATCCACACAACTTCAAAATGAAAGGGAAACACAACTTACACAGCAACCAAATACCTTTTTGCAGAACTATATCTCCACTTTTCCAAGCTTTCTCAAATTCATATACCCACTGGTGTCCATTTGATATTACAAATGACATTGCATAATACCTCTTGTGGTTTCTGGTTGTTTATAGTGTAGTTCTCATGATATATCATTTGTTTGCACATGTGAAACGAGAAGAGAATAATGTCTATAATGTGGTTACAATGATTGATAGGATAGATATTGGATATTCCTAATACAATTAGTGCTCTAGTAACAGTGTGGATTGACAGTGGCATATAGGCAACATATTACATTTATATGCAGTAATATAGACATTATGGAAGCTTACAGGCTATAATATAATCCGGATATTAAGTGGACAAAGAAAATACTGTGATGTGATGTGATATGATTTGAATAGCAATTAACTGATAGGCTCAGACAGAATCTGTTTTGTTGTGGTTTTTCCATCCATTTTCTGCACTGATTTCAAGGGAAAGGTCTGGGGACAGTGAATTTTGTGAATGACAGCTGTCCCAAATTTGTGTTTGCCTGCTACATGGTCTTAAATACAGCATAGTTTCTTCCTGATTCTATACGAAAACTATTTTAATTTAACATTTTACGGGAATTATTATATCGCAGTTTTGTTTTAATATTTAAAAAAAATTTTTAAAATAATTTTATTATATAGATCACTACATTTCTTTTTATTTGTTGAACTTCTCTTGGTATCAGTATGTTGCCTTTGCTTAAGTGTACGGTACAAACAGTTCAGCACATGTTGCTGTAAAACGTATTCTTTTGCCTGCTTTGACCACTGGAGCATCTGTCCAAGGGTAAATGTCAATGGCAAATCCTTTATAATCTGAAAACTGTCTGGAAATAATCTGGCAGATTTAGTGACGCTTCCTATAGATGGTTTGTTCTTGTTTAATCTCCTCCAAAGCTCATTTCATGCAATGTAAAATAGAGCCCTGCGATGCGGAAATGTGGAAGTAGTATTTTTCCATTTGGTTAAACCCAGATTTTATATTACATTTAAAAGTAGGTGTTTAACATATTTGTGATTATGGTATTATCTTGCCAGAAAAGCAGCTGATACATTAGCATTATTTGGATACTTCATTTGTTCCATTCTAAGTGTTATCTGATGTATTTCCTATTAAAGCAGTAAGTTTTAGTGGGGTATATCATATCAATAATAAGATGCTAGTTTCAGGTCAGTTGAAGGTGGTTTTAGGGCAAGGGTCGTTGTCATTGGGAGAATTTAATTAGACAAAATTAATAATCAGTCATTATTATTTTGCCCAATTTTTGGTTTTAACAGACACAGCTGACTGAAACAAAATAGCTGGGTCATTCTGTCAAATCAAAACAGCATAGTTTCTTCCTGATTCTATACGAAAACTATTTTAATTTAACATTTTACGGGAATTATTATATCGCAGTTTTGTTTTAATATTTAAAAAAATTTTTTTTAAATAATTTTATTATATAGATCACTACATTTCTTTTTATTTGTTGAACTTCTCTTGGTATCAGTATGTTGCCTTTGCTTAAGTGTACGGTACAAACAGTTCAGCACATGTTGCTGTAAAACGTATTCTTTTGCCTGCTTTGACCACTGGAGCATCTGTCCAAGGGTAAATGTCAATGGCAAATCCTTTATAATCTGAAAACTGTCTGGAAATAATCTGGCAGATTTAGTGACGCTTCCTATAGATGGTTTGTTCTTGTTTAATCTCCTCCAAAGCTCATTTCATGCAATGTAAAATAGAGCCCTGCGATGCGGAAATGTGGAAGTAGTATTTTTCCATTTGGTTAAACCCAGATTTTATATTACATTTAAAAGTAGGTGTTTAACATATTTGTGATTATGGTATTATCTTGCCAGAAAAGCAGCTGATACATTAGCATTATTTGGATACTTCATTTGTTCCATTCTAAGTGTTATCTGATGTATTTCCTATTAAAGCAGTAAGTTTTAGTGGGGTATATCATATCAATAATAAGATGCTAGTTTCAGGTCAGTTGAAGGTGGTTTTAGGGCAAGGGTCGTTGTCATTGGGAGAATTTAATTAGACAAAATTAATAATCAGTCATTATTATTTTGCCCAATTTTTGGTTTTAACAGACACAGCTGACTGAAACAAAATAGCTGGGTCATTCTGTCAAATCAAACAAATTTCAGAAACTTGAATTTGTTCATATTCAGAAGACAGACAAAGATAAATAGTAATGAAAATCAAAATTTTAAAATGCCATTGAATATTTACTATTTTGTGTTAATTAATAATAAAATGCATCACATGGCCGTTTTCACCTAATTTGGAGGCAAATTACAGGGGTGGAAAAATGACTTTAGAAAGATCATGTCAGCATAATTATCACTAATGGTGGCGTTTTTTGTCCAGAGTTTGTGTGCCTGTAACTCAAAAAGTATGTCAATAGGGATGGGCGATATACCGGTAGACATGATTATCGGTAAAAATTTGTCAGCCGGTAGAGATTTTGGACTATCGTCTCTATCGTGGTTACACGCTCACGTGACGTTGCTGTTCTACATGGTCACGAAAACGTATCATTTTAAGCATTGTGGTTTAAAAACAAGTGATTCAAAGCCATTGAAATGCAATCAGCAGTGAAAGAGAACTTATTTCGCTATATGCAGAGTTATTTTTGCCACTTTATAGACCTTGAACGGTTTAATACATACACGTGTAAAAATGCATTTCTTATTTCTTTGTTCTACTGTAGTTTTTTTGTCCTATTGCTTGAAATTAGTTTCTTATTCCTTTTTTAGTTTTTTTCTATTGCTTGAAATTAGTTTCTTATTCCTTTTTAATTGCTGACTGTTTACTTTCAGTGAACTTGATTTTTTAAATTTTATTTAGGCTAGTATTTTTGTGAAATTGACACTGGTGACAAGAATTATGAAATATCTATGGTATCAAAAATATTGATATCAAAGACCTTATTTAAAGCAAAAATAACATTATCGTGATATATACCGTTACCATGAAATAAAATCACTCCTATCGTGATATAATATTTTGGTCATATCGCCCACCCCATATGTCAATATTCTTTTAGATACTGGTTCTTAAATTTATTGTTTGGTCTCTTCGTTTTTAAGGCCCTATATGTTTCAGTTCCAGTGATGTGGGGATCTCAATCTGGCTCCACGAGTAAATTAAATTGCACAGAGTTTCAGTGATCAAAAACCAAATGTGGGTCACTTTGCTTACAACCCATAGCTTTTTTTATACCTTTTGTCGTGGGGTGAATGAGAACACAGACTCGGTACTGATAGAAAGTGCCCCGGTGATTTATTGCCCACACACTGATCACACGTGCTCAGAGGAATGGTGCTCGTGGGGTGAAGTGCCGTGGTGAAGATCCCTCTCCTGGGGTGCCGTCGGAGTCTGTGGATAAGGAGAAACAAGCATTAATGTCACCTGGAGCTCCGTTTCCACTCCCCGGTGGTTCCTCTTCTCCTGGCTTTTATGGCCAGCGGGAACGAGCTCCAGGTGCGCCACTCATCACGCACAGGTGTTGTGCTTCTGTGATCAGTGTGGCAGCGGCGTTTCCAGGGCGACGCTGATCTGGAACCGGGATACTCGCCACACTTTTTATAAAGAAGAATGTCTGAAAGACAAATTATGTTTCCCTCTATCAAAACAATTGCATAGAAACTATTCTTTTCCCAAAGTTTTCATGCTTGTTCCTCTAGAAGTATAAAAGATTCTGTATCTCCATATCCTTTGAGATTCTGGTTCGTAAAGATAGTATTTTACTAGCCATTTAATATTTGGCTTTATTTTTCATTTATATATTTCTTTGACCAGAAAAACATATCAAAATTACAAAAGTTTGCCTCTGAGGACCACTGGTTGATTTGACATGGAATGACCCAGTTCTTTTTATATGTTTATGGTTGTTTATGCTAATATGACTGCTGATAACAGTAACCTTCAGTCATGATCCAATACTTTGGTTAATCTGCTTTTGATCATTTCTGCAATCATTTCATTTCACCAACAATTTGCTACTGAAGAAAACACTGTGACCTATTTATACACAAGTATAAGGGCCTAAAATCGAACAGAGTTTTTTTTCCCCCCTTGTCCATGGTGTCAAACAACACATAATCCCTCTGGACAACTCTGAAATGCTGAGAGCCTCGTTCTCTCTTTGCAATCCATACCGAGCTGGATGGTTTATCAACCCTCTGTGTATTCGATTTCTGCTTAATTACAACTCAGCAGCAAAGGACTGGAATTTAGTAACCAACCAGCTCTCTACCAGGGTATAAATGATGAAGGCTAATCCTCAACTTCAGTTTGTAGTGTACATCAAATGATGCGAAAGAATATTAGCACGTGGGGAAAAGAGCCAGGCAAATACTGTAAAGCAGCGTGAAATATTAGTAGAATTATTGAATGTTTCATGCAACCAGAAAAGGCTCATTTTGGCATATCAGGGCCAATGGGGTAATTAATGCAGCGTTCAGCAATTATGGCGGCTTGTTTTTGTGTAAACGTTTCACCTAGCAGATCTTTTATTGATGAAATGGCGGTCTTGCCAGAGGTCTCCTGGATGTCTTCCAGCCCCTTTCATTTACATACGTACGACACATCCAATTACCAAACAGGGAACTCATCCATAAACGAGAAGTAATAGCCCAACCAGACAGCCAGCCATTTCCAGCGTCAGTCAGGGGCTGAGCTCATGCAGCGTTCTCAAAGAATCCTGAGTGCGCTTTTTAGATTAGTGTTTCTGATTACTGACATCATAATGCTTATTTTGAGGAAATGAAGGCAGACGATTACATTCATGCATTTGGCAGATGCATTTGTCCAAAGCTACTAACTGCTTGCAAGGCATGCATCTTATCAGTTATATTTCCTGAGAGCTAAACCCATGACCTTGCTAGTGCATCAGTTTATCTACAGAACTGGTTGGTCTTAAATATGCCATTGTTCCTTTTTGAACCCATACACAAACTATAGATGTAAAAAGTGTTTCAGGAAGAATAATCCTATATTTCTGTCATTTAAGTGTTATATTATTAAGTATATGTTAGTATTATTTATATCCTGTTATACAATTTTTTGTAATATTTTGAAATAGATTTTATATTTTCAGTTTTCATTTCATTTATTTAGTTTTTATTTATTTTTCCAGTTGAAGTTTTAGTAATTTTAGTACTTATATTTGTTAGTTGACAAAGCAACATTTCATTTAGGCTTTTAAGTTCTAAATCTAATATTAATATTTCATTGTATTTCAGCTTTGTCTCAATTACTGAAAATGATTTTTAATAGTTTTTGTTTTAGATAAAACAGCAGTGCATAATAGTAAATAATTAATTTTAACAGTAAAAATATATTAGTGATAATGTTAATTATTTACTATTGTTTTCATAAAATAAAAATGTGCAACGTTAATTAAATAGATAAGAATTGTTTTATAATATTAAAATTATATATCTAGTATTTATTACTATTATTAGTTAGCCATTAATAATTATTATTGATATTCATTATTTACTACTATTATTTCTATAAATAAATGAATGATCTATTATGAAACAATATTCTAACTTGTAGAATCCATTTTTCAGCTAAAACATTTTCTGTGCTTGTGTCTCTGTATAACAGAATTTCAGTACTATTAAGAAGAAGCACTTAATTGTAATATATAATCTTTAATCTTTGCCTTTAATCGTTAACGGCTCCAAAGGTCATGTAGACTCTTCTGTTCCTAAGGCATTAAATAAACACTTTGTCCATTTTATATCCTCCAGGTTCTACTGGGACCTGATCATGCTTCTGTTGATGGTGGGCAACCTGATCATCATCCCCGTGGGCATCACCTTCTTTAAAGATGAACACACCCCCGCCTGGATAGTCTTTAACGTGGTCTCTGACACATTCTTCCTGGTTGACCTGGTGCTGAACTTCCGCACGGGGATCGTCAAAGAAGACAGCACGGAAATCATCCTGGACCCTCAGCAGATCAAGGTGAGGTACCTTCGGAGCTGGTTCGCCGTGGATTTCATCTCCTCCATCCCTGTGGATTACATCTTCCTCATTGTGGAGACACGCATCAATTCGGACTTCTACAAGACGGCACGAGCGTTGAGGATTGTGCGTTTCACTAAAATACTCAGTCTGCTTCGGCTGTTGAGATTGTCCAGACTCATTAGATACATCCACCAATGGGAGGAGGTAAGATGCACCTTTACAGACTCTTAGATTGTAACATACTGTATCTATCACAAATAACACATTTTTGTTTGCTTGTGAATGTTGAAAAGAAAAGGAACGGTGACATGAACCTTGTTTGATATTCCCGTACCAATAATGGAGCTGCCCATGGTTTCTTTTGGTGGTCCTGGAGCAATATTTCTGTCAAACAAATACTCTCATTCCTCATAACCACAACTCTAACCGTAATATAAACCCTTCAATGAATATTTCGGACTTAAAATGACAATTCTGCCTTTACACACCCTCGAGCTGTTTCAGAATGGGATTTGTTGTGGTCTAAAATGACAAAAAAACTGCGTATTTTAATACATACGATACCGTCAAAAAGTTTGGGTCAGTAGACCCCGAAATTTTTTTTTTTCGGCAGAGATGCATTAAATTGATCAAAAGTGACATTAAATACATTTATACTGTTATAAAACATGTTTAATTAAAATAAATGTTGTTCTTTTGAACTTTCTGTTAATCAACGTGTCCGGAAAAAATTTATCACAGTTAAACAGCAAAAAAACATTTTCAATATTGATAATAATAAGCATGTTTCTTGGGCAGAAAATCAGCATATTAGAATGATTTCTGAAGGATCATGTGACACCGAAGACTGGACTAATGATGCTGAAAATTCAACTCTGCCATCCCAGGAACAAGTTACATTTTAAAATATAGTAAAATAGAAACGGTTATTTTCAGTTTTAACAGTATTTCCCAATATTGCAGTTTTTACAGTATTTGTGATCAAATAAATGCAGCCTTGGTGAACATAAAAGACAATGTGGCGCCTTTAGGTTTGAAACGACCTCAAATAAATGCAAATGTTGGCTGAAACTGTTCTTTTAATTACAGTGAGAATTAACAGTGAGGTTGTTCTAGGACCAACAATGGAGTTGATCCTACTTGTTAAAATCCCAGTCAGCAATAACAGACAGAAAGTCACAAACTTCACAGTCATTGCCATCACGTGGATTTAATTTTAGCTCTGTCAAAGAGTGGCTGCTTCTAAATCAGGCTGCAATTAGCCACAATTACAGGCAGCAATGTGTTACTCAACCTAACCATTGTTTGTCCGTGGCAAAGTTAAAAGCGTCCACCATGACCCTTTAATTGCTTCGATCGCTCAAAAGAACACATCCTACTTGTTAAAATCCCAGTCAGCAATAACAGACAGAAAGTCACAAACTTCACAGTCATTGCCATCACGTGGATTTAATTTTAGCTCTGTCAAAGAGTGGCTGCTTCTAAATCAGGCTGCAATTAGCCACAATTACAGGCAGCAATGTGTTACTCAACCTAACCATTGTTTGTCCGTGGCAAAGTTAAAAGCGTCCACCATGACCCTTTAATTGCTTCGATCGCTCAACCCTATCGGCCATCAACCTTGCGAGTTAACGGAAATCTATTGGATTCCGCACTTTAATTACTGCTATTTGGGAACGCCGCCTTTTTGTCCACTGAGGGGTGGTGCATCGGTGCCGTTATGGATTGTGGGTAACATCAGCCTCTAGTCTGGCCTCGCACTAATCTCCTAGGAACTATTGGTGACATTAGCAGAAGAAATACAGTACCTTATGTAATACTCCACAAGCCAAGTGTTGTGCTACTAAAAACCATCTTAAGGACAATGTGGCCTAGAATTGAGTGAGGATTAAATCTCAATTGTGACCCAATGCGGCATATTCTAGTTCTGCCATCACAGTCGCACATCTCTGACCTCTTTTCCTTTTAGATTTTTCACATGACCTATGACCTGGCTAGTGCCATGGTGCGCATTGTGAATCTCATTGGAATGATGTTGTTGCTGTGCCACTGGGACGGATGCTTGCAGTTCCTGGTGCCCATGCTGCAGGATTTCCCTTCAGACTGCTGGGTGGCCAAAAACAAAATGGTGGTAAGTGTGAAGGGCCGCTCCGTGTCTGTTTTCTCTTTATTTTTCATCGGCAGAGCTGGTTTATTAATCCCAACATCCACATTTTCAGGTTGTTCTGAAATAAATCAATAAAACTGAAGATATAAATGCAGCAGAATAGAATAGGTGTTGATACTGCTGCATAATAAATGGCCTGGATGAAGCATTTTGAATTATAGAAAGCTGTTTTCACCAGTAAAAAATCAATTGAGAGATCAATTTCACACTGAGAAATAAAGTCACATTGTGAGTTACAGTTGTGAGAAACAAAGGTGCAATTGCAAGATAAAAACTCACATTGTTATATAGTTGCAATGAACTCTTTCCCTGCCAGCATTTTTGAACGTCCCCCAGAATATTTTGTTGTATGAATATCTGAACATGCAATACATAATATAAATAAAGAACAGAGCTTCTACTTTTAAAGCACTTCAAGCATTGTTTTTTTATCAACACTTGAATGTAGGTAAGTTTGATTAAAAAAAGCAACAAAGCTGAGAAAATCGTGTTTTTATCAGAGATTACATCTGGATCATATTCAGTACGATGATCGAAGCATAGATGCAGTAGATCACTTGCATCAACACCACCAAAGCTTGCACAGTCCTTTACCATTTCCTGGATCGACATTTCACTCCGTAACATTAGACTGTTTTCATTTATATGCTGTTTATTGTTAATGATCGCATTATTTTTCATATGCATCTGCTTACATATGAGATTGCTCGTTTCTGCGTCTTCCTCACATGTGTTTTTGATCGGGAGATTGTGGTCTCATTCAGAAGATGCGTAATAGCACCAGCAAGCATATAGCAGGGAAAACACAGAAAGCCATAAAGTCTTCAAATTGCAAGGAATAAAGACAGATTGTGAGATAAAAAGTCATAATTATGAGTAACAAAGTTGCAATTGCCAGAAGCAAAACCGGAGATGTAAAGTAACACTGCAAGATAAAAAGCCACATTATGCCATGCAAGTCACATTGTAAAGAATCACAATGGGGAGATATAAAATAAGAGTTAAAAGAAATAGTCACAATTTTGAGATATAAAGTCAAATTGCGAGATAAAAAATCAGATTGTGACACATAAAGTTAGAAATATGGGAAATAAAGTGGCAATTATGAGGTAAAAAGTCAGATTTTGTTAAATAAGGACACATGCGAAATATAAAGTCACAATTATGAGAAACAAAGTTGGATTTACGGAAAAACACGAATCACGATTGATGGATAAAGTCATATTATGAAATATAAAGTCACAACTGGGCAATATAAATTAGTGCTGTCAAACGATTAATCGCATCCAAAATAAAAGTTTTTGTTTACATAATATATGTATGTGTACTGTTTATTTATTATGTATATATAAATACACACACATAGAGTATATATTTTGAAAATATTTACATGTATATATATATTTATATATTTATATTATTATATTTTAAATTATATATAAATATATTTAATATAGAAACATAACATATTTTTCTTAAATATATACATGTGTGTGTTTGTATTTATATATACAAATAAATATACACAGTACACACTCATATATTATGTAAACAAAAACTTTTATTTTGGATGCGATTAATCGCGATTAATCGTTTGACAGCACTAATATAAAGTAATAAATTAAAAGAAAAGCAATTTTGAGATATAAAGTGAATTATGAGAAAGTAGTGATTACAAGAAATTAGGTTGCAATTACGAAAAATAGCTACTTGCTAGTGGCTCATTTTGCTAAAGAAGAACACTGTCCGTGACTATGTGTCATTAGCATTTGTAAAACAGTACCTTCTGCTTTCCTCCATCTTCTGATATCAAGAAAGCACATGCAGCGTTCGTAATGACCCTCCTGCTAAAGGACGTGATATTTCCCTTTCTCTCTTTCTCTCTGGCCTTTACTCTGGCTCCTTCTAAATCCTGTCAGAAATATATAGAAACACTGTCACTTTTTTTCCAGTCTAACACTCTCTCGCGCTCTTTTTTCTCACATTCTGTCATTCGCGACGCTATTTTCTCTCCTCTCCCTCTCATTGGTCCGTACCTTTGTCCCTTCACAACACGTTTTGTCCCTCTTTCACCGTCTCTCCTATTTCTTTTGCTCTCTATCACAATTGCCGTCTTTCATGCTCGTAATTATATTCATGCTTTAATTTGGGTTCTTTTTTCTCTTTATCTCTCTCCCGCTCTCTCTTTCCGTGCATCCCTCCCTTTCTCTCTTTCCTCACAGAATAACACATGGGGTCAGCAGTACTCTTACGCCCTGTTTAAGGCCATGAGCCACATGCTGTGTATCGGGTATGGCATGTACCCTCCTGTGGGCATGACGGATGTGTGGCTGACCATCCTCAGCATGATCGTGGGCGCAACCTGCTATGCCATGTTTGTGGGCCACGCCACTGCCCTCATTCAATCACTGGACTCCTCACGCAGGCAGTACCAGGAGAAGGTTAGTAAAAAAAGAGGAGGTGATGAAGTCAGTTGGCTCTGGGAGGCTAAAGTGTGGATATTTGCATACATTGCGATGTAAAAGCTAATGATGATACCTACTCTGCTCTGTAAAATTTGTGCCTTTTTTTTTCATCAAAAGCTGAGGGAAATTATTTGAGGAATTATTTTGGGATGTCCATTTTGGATGTCTGAATTTTTAATGCCCTTGGAACCCAGTTCATATGTATTTTATTTGTTGGTTAAAAGTTGCTAATGCTGTTAATGCTAGATTCATAGTTATGAAATAAAAATATAATTGTAAATATATATTGTAAATGTATCATAAATATTATCTTAAAATATAATATTTAATAATATTATATAATGTTAAATAATATATGGCTAAATAATATCCAACTGTATAAATTATAATATATTAATATTATTTATATAATTTACATTTGTATATGTTCACATATTTACACATAAAAGTAGTATAATGTAATATATAAAGTATATTTGATAAGATTTTTTAA
This sequence comes from Sinocyclocheilus rhinocerous, assembly GCF_001515625.1. Classification (NCBI taxonomy): domain Eukaryota; kingdom Metazoa; phylum Chordata; class Actinopteri; order Cypriniformes; family Cyprinidae; genus Sinocyclocheilus; species Sinocyclocheilus rhinocerous. The sequence goes on from NW_015654059.1 coordinate 1,899,117, forward strand.
GTGTTTCTGATCAATAATACAGTAAAAACAGTAATATTGTGAAATATTATGACAATTTAAAATAACTGATATCTATTTTAATGTGTTTTAAAATGTAATTTATCATTGAAAAGCTAAATTTATAGCACCCATTACTCCAGTCTTCAATGTCAAATGATCCTTCAGAAATCATTATAATTTGAAAATTATCAGTGTTAAAAACATTTGTGTTAATATTTTTGTGGAAAACATAATCATTTTTTTAGGATATTTTGATGAATAGAAATGTCAAAATAACAGCATTTATTTGAAATAGAAATATATTGTAACATTGTAAATGTCTTTACTGTCACTTTTGATCAGTTTAATGAACCTTGCTTAAAAAAGTATTAATTTATTCAAAAAATATTGTACTAACCACAAACTTTTGAATGGTAGTTTATGTTATAATAAATTGATGATATTAACACATATAACTGTTGGCAGGTAGGTTAGTAGTAGCTAAAATGTTACAACTGCCTTCTGTATTCCTTTTATAATTGTAGAAAATATATACTATAATGAAAAATCCCCAAAAATACAATCTTCGTTGGTAAGCCAGCAAATAAGGCAAAGATCATTTTAATGAGGGTGGGCAGCTGCCGTTTCCCACTTTGTTGAGCATTTGTTCCCAGCAGACAAAATTTCCTCACTCCGAGAACCGAGAACGCCTTTGAAGTCCTGTTTAAAAATAGAAAAACCAGGGTCGCAAGCAGACGAGCGGAGAGAAAAATGGTAAACGACGATGGTTTGTGAGTTTTGAGCGGCGCTCGAAATGCGGTTCGCAAGTCGTGGAGGTTTCTGACCTCTGCGGTGATCAATACTCAGTTTTATCGTGTCTGTAAGTGTGCAGGAGCGGTAATTGAACTGTTGTCATTTTCTATGAGAAGAAAATACAAGTGCTTTGACCTCTGCTGTGTTACAAGATTCAAGTCAATTCAGCCCAACTGCGGTTGTCGTGGCAACTTGCATTGTTGATACAGGAGTGCATATTGATGTGAGGTTTCCTCCCCTTTCTTCTAAAAAGGATGAGGCCTTTTCTTGTGTGCAGCGAATGTTTTGATTTCTCAAAAGCTGAACGCATGAAGGCCAATGGTTTTGATTATGGTTTCAAAGTACATAATTTACAGTTCCTCTCCACATCTGTTCGAAAGGGTTTTGAAGACACAAACACACCAGGAGAGAGAGGAAGATTCGGTTAGGGAGAGTTCAACAGGGATGAAAATGTCTGAAGTTGTCAATTTGTCCCGTTAACTTAGCTGCCGATTTCATTACCTGCTGAATTTTGGGCTTCCACACCACTCTCCTCAGTGTCAATGCGATTACCAGCATCCATTTCCAGAAAAAGGACGAATTCCAATGACACACTGTTTTTCCCGACACCATGAGTCATGCTTGCCTTACGCTGGCATTTCGGCGAGCGACTTCACACCCTCGCCGGGCTCCGCAGTTGAAACCTAACTGTATAGCGTGACATTATTTCCTGTTGTTTGAACTCATCCTGCTGGCTTTGTCCCCTGCCCTTGAATATGATAATAGAAGAGCCACTCGGAGAGACCGAGGAGATGTTCACAGCTGACATGGCAGGAACATTAGCATGTGGTGAAGGGCACATTGCAACCGGCTACCGTCGACAACCTAGACAGCAGTTCATGGAAGCAGGAGAGAGAAAGCAAAATGGCTAGTGACAGAACAAAGTTTATTAGAAAGGACAGCAGAGGCAGAGAGCCGTGCGGCGTAACGTCGCCGAGCCGCAGTGCTGCAGATGCTCTCTGCCAGTTTCAGAGACACAAATGAAATAACAAAGAGACAGTACAAGGGGATCGTGGGTAAAATAAACCCTATCAATACTGTACGTCCTTCCTTGAAGTGAAAGAGACAGGCTTGGAGAGAGGGACAAACAGAAAGACAATGATAAATGTGGAGATGTGAAAATACTGCCGAGCTTTGCAAATGGAGCCTGGGAAGGCTGCCGTAAAATACGGTTACACTGACCAGGCTATTGTTTTGCAAGACATTTAGTCAATATTTATTTATCGGTAGCTGTGTAGTTAGAGACAACACCTCAGGGTCTACTGACGGTTTAAAGACTATTTACACCTAATCATAAAATCATACATGACAAGACTTTAAAAAAGACAATGGGTAACTAAGAGCTCATTTGTTCCAAGTACAAAAATATTGGACTGTGGTCCTTTAAAAAATAAATGACAGTACTATTGTAAAATGATGGTGTCAGATGATAGGATCACAGTACTTTGATATATACTATGGTAATGAATAATTACCATATTCGTACCCTTGTGCATATGCAAATGATTATGATGTTAGAAAGGTACCGTTAAAAAAAATTTTTTTTGTGATAAACTTTTTTTTTTTTTTTGAAAACTAGGTCATTTTTTTATTTTTGCTTTGCTTCATGGTTGTGTGTGTGTGTGTTTTGTTTAATTTTGTTGTTTGATTTTTTTTTCTGTTTTCTTTTGCTTTTTGTTTTCTTTCTTTTGTTTTTCTTTTTTCTGTTTTCTTTTGCTTTTTGTTTTCTTTCTTTCGTTTGTTTTCTTTTTTTCTTTTTGTTTTGCTTTTGTTTTGTTTTGTTATACTTTTTGTTTTGTTTTGTTGTTTTGCTTCATTTTGGATAGCAAACAAGGGTCACATGTCAATTAGATTTGGTTTGGAAACAATCTTTGATTTGGCAATAATTCTAAAACTCAACTGGATAAACTAAGAACCTATGGGATAAAATGGAATTTCTCTATCTATCTATCTATCTATCTATCTATCTATCTATCATCTTGATGTTATTTGGTTTCATATTTGATCCCACTAGGGTCTTTAAAAAATGGTTTCAAATAATTAAAGAAATCTCATTAGCATTTCTGTCCACATTCCTTTTGGGGTTTTTGGGGGGGCTATTGTTGCTAAGCATGTAGATAAATATGTAATATTCAAGTTGATAATATTGTGTATATGTCATTTGTACAGTACAAGCAGGTGGAGCAGTACATGTCCTTCCACAAACTTCCTGCAGACATGCGGCAGAGGATTCATGATTACTATGAGCATCGCTATCAGGGGAAGATGTTTGACGAGGAGAGCATTCTGGGAGAACTGAACGAGCCACTCAGAGAGGTTAGTAGTAACATATAAGCCAGTTAGTGTATACTTTCATTGCGTAGCTTGTATTCTAGTATTAAACAGTTCTATCCACTTATTTTGATATTGTCCATTCTTCAATTACAGGAAATCATCAGTTTTAACTGTCGAAAGCTTGTGGCCACCATGCCGTTGTTCGCCAACGCGGATCCCAACTTTGTGACCTCCATGCTCACCAAGTTACGCTTCGAGGTGTTCCAGCCAGGAGATTACATTATCAGAGAGGGGACCGTTGGCAAGAAGATGTATTTCATCCAACACGGTGTACTAACTGTTCTGACAAAGGGCAGCAAAGAGACAAAGATCTCGGACGGGTCTTACTTTGGAGGTAAGAAAACAGTTATCATTGGTTTGGATGGTTTGATGCAACTTTCATTGGATTCTTGATATTTGTATGATGATAGTTTTGAAATGTTGCTTAGCATAAAGCACTTTCTTATAGAATCTAATGTGGATGAATTGGCAGTTAAGTTGCAGCAAATAAGTTTGTGTTTTTATTAGAGAGGTTTTATGTGCTTAACGTTCAGGCTGGTACCATCGTGTTCTTCAGTGTTATCGGCTGGTTCTCCCAGGGAACCAAATCAGTGAATGGCCACGCTTTTGGAGCCTGGGGAAATTCCTCACCCAGCATAAGTTAACCATTCATGAAATTAATTTCCCTCACAAGATTGAGGAAGGAGGGGAAGATAACAGTTTGAGTTGTGCTTTGTCATTAGAGGCTGTTCACTGCAGTTTTTCTCATTACAATTTCCATTGTACTTTTTTTTTTTTTTCCTGTACACTTTCTGTTTTTAATTTTGGCATTTATGAAGGCATCATGTTGTCCATTATTAAATGCCTTTTAAATAGCAAAAAAATAAAATTTATTCACACTATAGTTTACCTTCTATATAAATTGTGAGTCTACCTAACAAATCAACATGCTCTATTTTCTGAAGAAAATGAGGGTGATGCAAATATTTTGAAACAAATTATACACCACCTGGTCTCCAAGTGCAAGCTAGCCTCTTTCCTGGTGTTCTGTGCCATTATAAACTCTATTACTGTCTCTTGTGTGGTTCTGGCATCACAACTAAGTAGTTTGTGCTATCAGTGAGCTGCAGCAGATTTAGTCAAGAGAAACAAAAATGTCATCTTATTTTCCCCAAAAAAACTTTCCTTCTGCCTGGGCTCATTTGAGGTCATTACATGTTCAACAAGCCGCTCATAATCTCCTTTCCCATAAACCCTGTGTGAAAGTTCAGAAAGTAGGAGCAGGCTGGATTCTGGCCTAGTACTGCGCTCACCCAGTCCCCATATGTCATCTTTCTGGTTAAGTTGAGAATGCAATACTAGTACTACACACTGCAGTATACGCTGTATACTGCCTACTATTTTACTATTTAAGAAAAATAGAATGTGAAACAGCACACAAATTTATATATATATACAATACCATTCAAAATTTGAAGTCGTTATGATTTATTTGTAAAGAATCAAGATGCATTAAATTGATCAAAAGTGACAGCAAAGACAGTCATTTATACTTTAAATAAATGCTGTTCTTCTGAACTTTCAATTCATCAGAGAACCTTGAAAAAAATGTTTCACACTATTAAGCAGCAAAACTGTTTTCAACATTGATAATAATAATAATAAAAAAAAATTTTGAGTAGCAAATCAACGTTAGAATGATTTCTGAAGGATCATGTGACACTGAAGACTGGAGTTATGATCCTGGAAATTCAGCTTTGCATCACAGGAATAATTACATCTTAAATTATATTTTAAATGTTTAATTATAATAATATTTCACAGTATTACCGTTTTTGTTGCATTGTTGATCAAGTAAATGCAGGCTTCGTAAGCATGAGACTTCTTTAAAAAACATTTAAAAATCTTACCGAACCAAAACTTTTGAACAGTAGTGTGTAAAATGTACTTATTTATCTACTATATTTTTGGCATTTTTAATTCAGTTATTCCAATTTTGTTTACAATTCATTTTTAAGAAATTTGTATGTGTAAAAATGTTGTCAGTCAAATAATCAAATAATCAGTTGAGAAGGAAATCACAGCAGAGATCTCATGGCACTACTGTATATGATTGCTATACTTTTATACACTATGAAATATGAATATAAGATTCATATTTAATGGTATATGAAAGAATAGCAATGCCTCATAATAGAGTCTAAAAACATTTGTATTACTGTGGTAATATGTTCAAAACCATGTTCCCTGTTGAAAAAAAAACAGCATATGCTGGTTAGGTATGTTTTGAAGCATGGCAGCTGGTTTAAGATGGTCCTGAGCTGGTTATGAGCTGGTTCTGACCAGGAGCTAGTTGCTTAGGACCAGCACATGACCAGTTAAGGACCAGCTCAAACCAGCTGCCATGCTTCAAAACATACCTAACCAGTAGATGCTGTTTTTTTCAACAGGGTTGTCTTTGTATTTTTATGCATCATCTCATGTTGATTTTTTATTTCTGTTTCTCCATGTTCCCTGACCCTCACACCACCCTTCTCCCCCCTTTCCACCTCAGGATGTGTTAGTGAGTGTGTGTGCTCTGGTGGCTCTTGGCAGCATGTTCTTTATGACCCTGGCCATGATGACTAGACAGAGAGAAAAAGAGTGAAAAAGAGAATGAGAATAATCTCTACAGGTTCTTGAAGGACCAACAGCACCTTGTTTAATAATCTTAAAAGTGCTATAAGCTACTATAATTGGAATACAACACATAAAATGTTCTTAATACCAAACGGATCAATGAAATGGCTGTCTTGAACAGTAAAACTTTGTTTCTGTGACAGTCTGACAGCCAAAATGAACATGAGCACATGGTACATGCTATCCAATCAAAATTCATACACATTTTTAGGTTTATTAACAAGTAATTGTCATTGCTCATTTTAAGACTACTAGATTTATGCTTAAAACAAGCAAGTAAACAAGTAAAAACGTATCTAATTTGTGCAATTCAGTGGTGAAGCTTTGTGTGAGTTAGCAAAATGTCTAACAGTCCTTAGCAGCTTTAACTGTACAATTTACATAAACATATACAGAGAATCACACAAATTCACTTCTTTAGCTTTTAAAATGGTATGAACTAGTCAGTGAACTTTTAGGAAAACAGTAATACTGTATTTCTTAGGTGCAAAGGCGAGATACTGCCTGAGAACACCCAATTACCACATTAGTGTTGACAGTCCCCTGTGTCCTCTTCTCAAACCTCCTGCTTGTCTTGTCGCTTAGAAACTTTCTCTGCATTTGAGATAGAGCTTTTACTCTGTGATCTGACTGGACAGATGATGGCTGAGTACAACTCTAAGCTGTCAAAATGGTATTTTAATGCTCTGGCTACAGATTAAAAAAGACTATTCAAAAAAGCAACCTCAAAGTATATAAAGTCTGAGTCACTGCATTTACAGCAAGTATATTTAATTCATGGTGCCCACTATTGTGAATTTATGCACATATTAATAGTGCTGGAGTGCTCTAAACTTAGGCTGAATAAACATTTATGTTTAATGCTCAGTTAGGGGCTGGATGCTAGGGTATACCCATTCATACATTCATTTATTTACTCTTCATTCTATTATTTATACACATAAACGCACATATATACTTGTAAAATTTTGGTTGCTCTTACAAAAAGAGTAGGATACATGTTCTTCCCGTGTGGCTTTCAATTTGCTCATGTTGCAAAATGTCCACAGAGATCTGTTTGCTGACTCGAGGCAGAAGAACAGCCAGCGTAAGAGCTGACACGTACTGTCGTCTGTACTCACTCTCTGTGGACCATTTCAATGAGGTGTTGGAGGAGTACCCCATGATGCGACGCGCCTTTGAGACCGTAGCCCTCGATCGGCTTGACCGCATAGGTGAGAGCTGTCAGTTCAATAGGCCTACGTTTTTCACAGCTGCTCTGAGATGCCCTTGAAGAGTGGAGAGTTTAATAAGCGGTCACATCTTGTCCCTTGCTTTTATTCAAAATATTCAGTTTGAAATACATTTTTACTTACATAATGTGATGTATTATAATTGAAACAGGATATTCAATTAGAAAAAATTGGCTATTGGTGAACATTTATCCAACAACCCCTGTTGCTTAAGTCAGGGGTGTCCATACCTGCTCCTTGAGCACCACTTTCCTGCAGAGTTCAGCTCCAGCACACCTGCTTGGAAGTTTCTAGCGATCCCAAATGTGTTGATTAGCTCATTCAGGTGTGTTCAACTGGGGTTGGAGCTACACTCTGCTTGAAGGTGGCTCTCCCGGAGCAGGATTGGACACCCCTAACTTAAGTGATGTCGGTGGAAAAAGAAAGACGAAGCAGTAACACCAGTATATTTTGGTCAGTTTTTATTTCATGTTTATAAGGCGTGCATGGTTATCATTTTAATAACTGAAATAATATTTGATTAATAGCATGCTCTGAACTTGGGATTTACAGTTACTTTGATAAATGGAGATGTCTGCACTCATTTGCACGTATTAGCTCTGGAATTGCCAGTTGGAGCAAGGAACCATTCCATATTAATCGAATGAAATAAACATGTTAATCTTCCCAGCCCTACATTTTGACATGTTTACAGTTTAAATCAAAATACATTCTTGAGTTTGTTATCCATGCATTTCTGTCTTCCTTTATGTCCTCACAGGAAAGCAGAACTCTGTACTCCAGCACAAGGTCCAACGGGATCTCAATTCCGGAGTTCTGAACTACCAAGAAAATGAGATCATCCAGCAGATTGTACAGCATGACAGGGATATGGCCCATTGTACCCACCTCATGCAGACACCTCCTCCAGCTCCTCACCCAGCACCGACTCCATCTTCTCACACCCCTGTCATCTGGGCACCTCTTATTCAGGCTCCTCTACAAGCTGCTGCAGCCACCACTTCAGTCGCTATTGCCCTAACTCGCCACCCCCATTTGCCCCATACTCTCTTCCGACCCCCTGTCCCACTGCTTGGCTCGCTGAAAGACCAGCCAGGGTATGTAAAAATGTTCCCAACTGCACTTTTGGGTACTGCTGCATTTGGTGGCTCCTCCTCAACCAGCTCGCAGTTCAGCTCTTGTATTGAGACCCCAATTCTGGACACACTCAGGACTGAGAGATCGTCTACCTCCACACCTCCGCTTCCATCCTCCAGCTCTCTGCCATCCACCATCACAACAACAGTCACCACCACCACCTCCAACATCACAGAGTCTTCCTTCTACCCCCATAGACCCCTTGCCTCCCATGGGTCCAAAGACTTCAGTATTTCCCAGCTTCATCCTCAACCACAACTTCCTCAGGCCTCTTTCCCCAGCATTGCTGCATCACTTCCTGGTTTCTTCAAACAAGGAGCAATTGGAGGAGAGGCTGTCCAGCTTGCAGTTCCCCCTGCGTCCACCCTTACTCCTTTGATAGCGCACTCAGTAAGTCCCATCCTGACCCAACTGCATTCAGCTCAGCCAAATCCTCAACAAACAAAACCAATTCAAGATTTGAATAAAGTTGCAAGGACAGCCTCCCAGTCTTCTGTAACAGAGTCCCCTGTCCGCCCCAGGAGCATTATTGAACAAGTCCCAAGTCCAACAAGTGTCCCGTCCCAACATGCTCAGATTGGTCTACAGCCAGATGTTCTTTCCCAGCTTTCCCAAGAACCATCTGCTCTTGCTTCCCTTGCACAATATGGGTCCGGAAATGCCTCCCCATGTAGCACACCTTCAGCCTGGAGCCCAACATGCCAGAGTCCTACAGTGGAGAAGATGAGAATGTCCATGCACAGCCACCCTGCTAGCATCTCTGGATCCCAAAGCTCACTACTAAACCCTCAGACACTCTTCCCACCACCACCTCAACCAAGAGAAAGGGGCGGATCTCTAGTTGACTTACCTTACCAAGACTTAAGCACCATTTCCATGTCTCTCCCCACCCCAGGACTACCTGAAAAGTCCAAGCCAGTTGGAAGAGGACCGCAGCCACCGGACTTATCCCATCACAGAGGATCTGCTTCAGGTTACTCGCCGCTCCCGTCGCCCCCACCCCTTATAAAACCATTTAGCTCAAAACCTGGTCATGTTGTCCTATCAAGACAAACTTCCAAGTTGTCCATAACTCAGACTGGGTCCTCAGGTGGGTCGCCAGCCCATAGATCTAGTGACAGGTCCACCCCTGGGACTCCAAGCTTGCACCCCAAACTCCCGTCGAACTTGTGAGAATGGATTGCACCCTCCTACGATGAGTGAGCAACATTTTTTTATACGTCAAAGACACTGACATTTCTCACCAGAGATGGAGGGTGTATGTTCATCTACTTGGATTTTTATTGGTCCAATGACTTCCCTATTTGTTATGCCAAAAGAAGGAATGGACTAACAAAACTGACCGAAGAATGAAGGTGTGACTTAAATTTGTCTTCCAAGTTCTGTCAGTAATTTTTGCAATATTATTGTCTGATGTTAAGACTGTATAGGGATATGCAAATTATGACTTCCGAAAAAAAAAAAGTTATTTCAAAGTAATAATTCTAAAGGATGTATGTATGTTTGTGATTGTGTGTGTGTGCGAGCGACTGCTATTGTCATGTTATAATAGTGTGCTCTTTTTAAAGGAGGGAATTATGCTGGGTCAGGGAAGCAAAGCTACATTCGTCGCACTTCATCAGTCGGGCATCATCTGTCATTGTGAAAGAACACGCCGTACAGGTCTCTCCGGGCAGGTGGCACAGATATATACACACACAAACACAAAGGTGCACAGATACATTCACACATGCACAAACAAACCTAGCCCTCAACATCCCAATTATCTAGACCTAGTATGATCTTTCCGCTAGACTTTGACCCCATACATACCTCTTTGCTGACGAAGAGGTACTGCTCAGTATCTATGGCCTTTCCTTTTTGTAACAATACTGCCTTAGTGTCTGGACACCAGGGAACGACACCCTCACTTCCACAACAGAACCGAGAATATTAAGAATGTTTTGCAATCATTTTGTATGTGCTTTGTATGTGAACTGCAGTACTTAAGCAATAAAACTGTATGCTTGGTTTTTGTACATGCACAGAGGTTAAACTGTAAATTGCAGCTTTCTTCCTGTCAAACAAAAGATATTGGACGATTGTGACAATGGCAACGACACTACTATGACGCAGTAAAAAAAAAAAAAGCCCACTGCAGTGACCAAAGCTTATGAGTTAAGACCTGTAATTACAATGTCATGTTTGAATTTGGGTTTGTATGTTTAATTTCTGTTTTGCATCTGTTCAAATGCACATTTTGTATAATGCAGTAAGCCTGTACCCCACAATTTGCATGAGGTTATATATGCTTTCTGGTTGTGCAATACATGTTTTGGTTAGTATGTATTATATTTCATATCTGTGAAATTAAACATGTTTAACCATTTAAAATGTATTTCAGCAGAGGTACAGCAGACTAAAATAACAAAAACAACTCTGCTAACACAATAGTTAGCCTAGCACCTGCTATGATATGCCATATGTGGCTGGTGGTAAAAGGAGGAATAGTATTTTTCTAAGTGTCCTTCCTTTTGAGCAAAGCTTACACAGGTGGATCATGAAAAATCCCTGTTTTATCCCAGGTTATTATTATATATTGTATAATTTGTATGATTTTATAATACATGTCTATGTATATATCTATTGTGTACATGTTTGTTTTGTTAATCTGTATATTCATAATTTAATATATATACTGTCATCATCAGTCTGCAGATACTGTCATTATACATCACTCGGTCCTTCCGCTCTCAATTTTCTTCCATTCTTGCAATATGCATTTGATTATCATATCATTAATTGAATTTTCAGACCCTGATTTTTTTCCAAGTAAACATCATTCCCTGCACTGAAGTTGGATAAAATTGCAAGGCAAAATCCAAATGAGAGTGGTATATGTGATCATGTATCAAAGCATCAAAGAGCTTTTTGTTAGTATTACAGAGCACACATTACATTACACCATAATATTTCTCTTTTTCAGGTCTGAGTGTGTGTATGCGTGTTTTCTGTGCATTTATGTTGTAGCATTTTATAATATTCTGTGCATTTATTATTTATCATAACCAAAGTGAGGTATCATTAATGATTGTTATACAGTAGTATTTTTAACATAAATTAGACATAATTACTGACAGCCTGACTTTAACATTAAGAGGTGGTCAAGTATTGGTGGCCAATGTGCTCATAAAGGATGCTCATTCCTGTTGGTTTTCGAGAATTGTAATCCAAATCAGAATTTATGGTCACTGTATGGCACAATGGTTAAGCCATATGGCATATCCGAGATGGACAAGTTGTGTCATTATGCATCAGTCTACAGTGCATCAAAAAAAACATTTGTTCTTCCATCGTAACAAGCTTCCTCCTGGAATATGTCCCCTTCGGAACTCATAGGCATATTAGTGCAATATTTTCACATGGAATATGAACAACTGCCGTCAGTTATTATTTTTTTATTTTAGTTAAAAGATGACCAGACTTGCCATATTTGGTCAGTGTTTCACTGTATCATGATTATAATTATAATAATTATGGTAACAACATGTAACATGACTAACATGCTTCAGATTCAAAATATTACAGAATATAATGTTCATCATGAATACTAAATAATCATGTATGTACAAATATTCATGAGTATAGCTATATGATATTTCATTTGAACTATGTTAATCGATAGATAGTTGTAAAAAAAAATAATAAATTTTATTGTTTTTCTTTGTTAAGTCTGTGTTATGTCCTTTATTTCTCTTTCTCTCTTCCTGACCAGGTTGCATCTTGAGTAAAGGACCTCCCTGTATTTTACTAGATTTAAAGCCTATTAGTGTTGTTAACATTTTACCAAATTAATTTATTTTTACCCATTTAAAATACAACAAACAGTACCAAAAAAATGAAAATGTACTGAAAATTAACTCACCCTAAAGCCATCCAAGATGTAGATGAGTTTGTATCTTCATCAGAACAGATTTGGAGAAATTTAGCATTACATCATTTGCTCACCAATGGATCCTCTGCAGTGAATGGGTGCCGTCAGAATGAGTGTTCAAATCACTGATAAAAACATTAAAGTAATTCACAAATGATCTATACAATTCCAGTCTATTGATTAACATCTTGTGTTTGTAAAAAAACAAATCCACCATTAAGGCATTTTATCTGTTTAGAGCTGTTTTGGACTGTTTTCACTTGTAAACGGTGGTTGATTTCTGCATATTTCTCTCCTGATTCAGACAAGACGACTTTTTCCACTAGAGAAAGCAATATTTCGGATAGAGGATATATTTGAATTTGAAAACGCCTTTTATTATAGAGATGCAGCATTTCACTTTACTCTCATTCTGACGGCACCCATTCACTGCAGAGGATCCAATGGCGAGCAAGTGATGTAATGCTAAATTTCTCCAAATCTGAAGTGCAAATTTTCATTTTGGGTGTACTATTTCTTTAAAGTAAGAGCAGGCCTTGACATCACGTCAAGTGTACAGTTATTTAAGCTGTACAAAAACAGTCGGTTATGGCGCTTGATGTTGGAAACTGGTATTTGTTATTGTATTATATAATTTACTACCATTAGGCTGTAATAAACATACTGCTTTGCAGCACAAATAGTTTTATGTTAGTCGTTCTTCGAGTTGTTTACCTATAGCGGCTAGTAATGAATCGGAAGTTTCGCACACTCACGGGAAATTGCTTGCTTCTGCATTGAAAAATAAGGTCAATATATTTTAATAATAGTTCATTACTATTAATATTAATAAATCAAATGTAATTATTGTGACTCTATCAACATGTTTAATCGATTGACAGCCCTAATTTGCTTTTCTGGCATTCATACATCATCTCGAGCGCATGGCTTCTGTAACACTGCCACAGAAGGAGAGAATCACAAGGTCGCGTCCTTAAAAATCCAATGCACTGTTCTCCCAGCTACTGAGCCTTGATTCCAGCACTTCTGACACTTTCTGTAGCTCCAGTGGGGAACTGAGATAGCATCGCTCACTTCCCCGAGACAGCAGTGCATCACTGTCTTGCTCTCCATCCTCCACTAAACTGGACTGTTTAACCCCTATCAGTATCATCGCGAAACAGAGCATCTAATCTGTATGTTTCGCTCAGATCTAGCGCTCACCAGAGAAGTATTGTCCTTCCTGTGGTGGAACCAAGCAGAGATGGCTTGTGAAGGAGTGCTGGCAGAACACACCAAAGGCTGAAATGATGTTTATGGCAGCTATTACACTTTGTCTCCGCACTGGAGCTGATGCTTCGTAAGAATTCCACTCATAGCGGCTTGATGTCAGCGAGCCCTGCTGGCGAATCAAAGCCTGGCTAAGCCTCACCCTATTTGCATACAAATTGACCAGCTGATCCCTGTCACTCTGACAATGCAGCCAAGGTACACCCAGACAGCAAGCCCCGCTAATTACAGCGTGATCCCGTTATATTAATGCCAAATGGATCCCTAGTCGGGAATGAAACCTGATGCTGAAGTTTCCCTTTATTGTCGGCCCTTGTGAAACTTTGAAAAGTTACCCAGTATGTTATGAATTTTAATTGCGCATCAGGACTTGCTGAATCACTGCATCCGAACAGCTCCTGCACAGAAGATGATACGTTTTTATTTAGGTCCGTTCACACTCCCGGAGGAATATTCGGGGTATTTGCATTGTGTCTTTTCGCTATCCAAATGAATTAAATAAAATGAATAAATTATGAACGTTTACCTTTTGGTTTTTAATTATGTTCAATGCAGTGCCTTGGATGTCCAATTTCACACTGACCCCTAGTGGTCAGTTTAAAGCTTCAACGTATTATTAAATGATCTTCCTTTTGCTCTCAAGGGGGTAATTTTGAATATTCAGCTAATTGACTACAGGCCTTGATAGGCAAATAAATCAGAGCTTTCTTATCCAAGCTATTAAATGTGCGTATGGCTAAGCATGTAGCACACATTACAATATAATTTCTCAAAAAATATTCAATATTCATTGGAATCAGGTGCTTTTAAACAAAAAAAAAATGACATTGGATTGACCTAATTGTCAAGATTCTGTATTTTCAATATAGTCCACGGGGTGGCGTTATTGGGATATGCCTTTGACTACATATGAAAACACAAACAGTGAACAAAACGATATGCTGTTTAATCGCTTTCAACAAGAAAAACAACAAAACATACAGAGAAAAATAATGGAATTCCACAATGTCTCAGGATACAAAAAGTTCACTGTAGACACATACAGCACAGTGCTGATGAAAATAATTTTCCGGTGGTATGAAAAGGGATTAAAAGGGTTTGATGCAAGTTTAAGCATATGAGCCACACCACAAGTCTATTTTTGGGACTTGAATATCTTCATTGGAGGCTGAACAGCTGACAAAATGTTTGCATGTGAAAACATCCTGGAGGTTGGGGGTGCGCGGGGTACAGTTCATGAGGTTGAGCTCAAGGCACCACAACAATGCGCATGGTGTTGGTGTAGCCAGATCCTGGACGCCAGCCTGTGACAACGATGAGAACGTCGCCAGACTTGAAGTACTTTCGGGCTTTGCCTGAAAATCAAAATGGAAGATGTAAATAATAACTCTAGTACAAAGGTAAATGGTTTAAGTGCCTGATATATGATTATCAAACAGCCCTGATCACATCTAAACACATGTTTTATATTAAAGGCAGGGTAGGTGATTTGGTTAAAAAACATTTTTTGTTATGCTGGTTGAAAGTCTAAATGTCTTTATATGTATTTATATCGTCTGTGGAAGATGTAGGACCATAAAATGTTCGTCCAATCATATTCCTTGGTCCGAGGGCTACGATAGGCTGTCCTACCTGCCTGTCAACGTATGTATTTGCATACCTCCACTCACCCTGTTCGAGCAGACATTATGTCATCAGCGTTTTCCATTAGCTATTGCAGACTGAGCGAGAACGGAAGGCATTATTATTTTAATATTATGCACTTTGTACTGTAATGTTTTCTCACCGGTAAATGAGACGAGATAATCTGACAGTGTTGCATCAACGCCGTCTCTCATCGTGTCGCTGGTTAGCCTCTGGTCTGCCTGTGCACGTTCATGTGTTTTGGAGGAGGCGTGGCTTTGGAGAGTGATTTGCAGGAAGGGTGAGATCTTACGCGTTCAAAGCTAGCTTGCTATTGCTTGCCTCTCCGAAATCACCTACCCTACCTTTAACTTAATGTTAAATTGCAGTTTGTGGCTTTTAGTACACGTTTGCTTTTAGCTTTAAGGCTGTTCACAGCAATAATGGTAACTACAAAGATAACAATAACTATAACTATATTAGCACACGCTACAGTTATGTTGTAAAGTTAGTGGATTCTGATTGGCTGTCAAAGTTTTATCTTTTATCACCTGGAAAAAAATCATTCTGAAAGTGATTCAAATGATATCGTTCCTCTGTTTTGTTATTGTTAGAGTTGTGGTGTGGACTTAACTATTCGCATAGAATTAGAACGCTTATTAAAACTTTATAGTTATAGTTGTTGTTGGAGTTATCATACTTGGCGTGAATAATCCTTAAAGGCCCGTTCACACCAAAAATGATAACTTTAAAGATAACTATATTAGCGTCCACACCAACGTTCTGTGGACAAAAAATTGACCAAGCAAAAATCAGTGTGCATCTGTTAGTGTCACACTAGATGAAGCGCTAGATTTCTCTAGATGTCTCATTACCGATCTCCAGGGTGAAGCTGACACGTAGATCCACATCCTCAGCCCATACATCATTAGCAGGCTTGGTGTAGAGGATGGGGATGACGCCGCGATACAGGTGCAGCTGCCGGGCTGTCTGGCCGTTACGGGTCACAGCCATGATAGGAGCACGTGGCCTGTATCTGGACAGCAGCTGGGCAGACCTGAGGAGACGAAGACAGGTTGACACAAAATATTAGGACAGAATTATTATAGAACTACTAACAAATACTAATAATAAGAGTTAATTTATTCTTAATAATAATATTATTATTAATATTAATAATTATAATTTGCCATGGATAAGATGAGCTCTAATGTTCCCTGAGATTTTCATTGCTAATAGAACATGACTGTGTTTTAGTGTTTTCATGAAGTATGTAGTTTAATATGTAATACATTATAAAATATATATTTAAAAACAACCACAATAATAATAATAATTATTATTATTGTTATAAAATATTACTAGGTAATAATAATAATCTGATGAATGTTATATTAATATTTTCATTGCTAATATGAATGACTTCATTACTAAAATGACTGTATTTTATTGTTTTCATGTAGCATGTAAATATATATATTTTAAATATTATAAATATACATGTATTTTAAAAGTTGCTAATTTAATTTAAAATGTAATTAAAAATAATATCAATAATAATTTATTTTATTTACATAGCTATAACATTACAGAGCATAATAGCATAATTTTGAAAATGGACAAAATAAAGAAAGAAAAAAAATACATATAGAAATACAGTATGTTCCAACTTTTTAAAAACTTTGTTCATCCTGAAGAGATTTATTTTACAATAATAATTAGCGGACTGTACATTATCCCCATTTAATTTGGCTTCCTACCAAATAAATAAACGTAAAAAGTTGGAATTGGAGTTGGAATTACTTTAGTAAGTGACTGAGGTTCGTAAGAGGCATAAAAACATAGTTATGCATCAAAACGGTCAATTATATAATTTAGCTGCCATTATACAAAATACTTAATAATATAATGATGCAACTGACCAATCAGAATCAAGTATTCCAGACATACATGCAATAAATAGATCAAATGCAAATGCTAGCTTGAAATTGTATCTGCTCTGGTTGGAGTCAGCCAGAAAAACATGCTCCTGCATACAAGCCCCAATGAGGGTGCACGTTTGCCTCTCTACAACCTACTGTGGGACAAGTGAATAAGGAGTTTAAATTAGCCTATGAAATGTCAAGGTTCAGGCCTGCAAAGGTCAGACTGTCTCGCTCGACGCAACGAGATGCATTTCGATCAGCCACAGGTCAAAACGGATAATATATGAGAGTGAAGGAGAGACTGTGAGTAAATGCAGCTAACTAACCCTACACAAATGATAAAATTAAGTGTTAAATATCTTCTAAACTGGCATAAGAAGATGTGCATCTTACAATGCATACATATGTTTTACAATCTCATGTGCACGACACTGAGTCGAGGTCACTGTATCTAATATTAGAACCAAGTGTGTGTGTGTAAATGCCACTGTAAGCCTTTAGGGTTATTGAGAGCGTCTCTGACCTGCCAGTCTTGGTGAGCACAATGATGGCACTGGCACAGCACTTAAAGGAAGCTTCCACTGCACCAATGGCCACGGACTCAGTGGGGTCACGGGTCAGATGGGTGGTACGGCGAAGCTCTTCAAATAACTGCCTGTGGAACATAGCGGCCTCAGCTTCACGGGCGATCTGACACAACATGAAGAAATTAGACAAATGAGGAAACAAGAACCTTATTATTGTATTGCCATTGTGTATATCACAATATTACCATCTGATAACATCATTGGCCTCATGGTACCACCAGAACACTTATTATGATGGAAGCTCTATTCAGTTTGACAATGATAAAAAACCTTTGCTGGTAAATTTGATAAAAAACCTTTAGTAGTGAGAGAAGAAGTATTGCAGGTCCTCAAAAGCATGCGAGAATTTGTTGCCACACCAACCCTTGTGAAAAAGAACTGAACTTAAAATTGTTGAAAATGTACTCGCCCTCAGGCCATCCAAGATGAAGATGAATTTGTTTCTTCATGTGAACAGATTTGCTTTTGAAATTTAGCTTTACATCACTTGTTCACAACTAGCGCATCTGAAGTGAATGGGTGCCGTCAGAATGAGAGTCCAAACAGCTGAACATCACAAGTGATCTACATGACAGTCCATCAATTAACATTTTGTGAAGTGATAAGCTGCATGTTTGTGACAAACAAATCCATCAATAATGCGTTTCCATCGTCCAGTGATAAAGTCCATCCCCTGTTGTCCTCTGACATCAAAATCCACAGTCATTATTGTTTAGAACTGTTTTGGACTGTTTTCACTTGTAAACGGTGCTCGATCTGTGCATATTTCTCTCCTCATTCGGATGAGACGACTTTTCACTGGAGAAAGCAATATTGTGGATAGCGGACTCTTTAAGCTGAAAGAAACGGTTTGAAATTAAAAACTCATTAATGATGGATTTGTTTCTTACAAACATAACTTTTCACTTCACAAGACGTTAATTGATGGACTGGAGAGGTATGGATTTCTTGTGGATTATTGTGATGCTTTTATCAGCTGCTTGGACTCTCATTCTGACGGCACCCATTCACTGCAGAGGATCCATTGGTGAGCAAGTGATGTAATGCTACATTTCTCCAAATCTGTATATTATGAAGAAGTATATTATTTTAAAGTGTATTATTTCCGTAATAACTACTCTTTTTAAAAGTATGCTAAAGTGTACTTCTTTTTCACAAGGGTAATAGTTATTTGCACATGTAGACAGTACAATTACAGAAACAGCATTAGCATTTAGTTAGTGTTTAATTTTACTAGATGTGCTTTTGGAGTTAAGAGGTTTATGGTGAGATTACACGAATGTTCTGCTTAGCAAGCTAAACGTACAGTATATTATTAACATATTAGTATAAGTGCACTTATCAGGCACAAGTCAAGGTAAAGCCAGAATGTGGCGGTCTTGATGGTACCTGGTGCTGTGTGCGCACAGACTCTAGAGGGTATTCACCCTTTGCGGTCTCTCCGCTCAGCATGATACAGTCGGCACCGTCGAGCACGGCATTGGCCACGTCGCTGCTCTCGGCACGGGTGGGGCGGGGCTTCTTGATCATGCTCTCCAGCATCTGTCAGTCAAGGAGACAGTCAGTTCCTGCTGGCTGAACTGAGCCAGCTCATTCGCTTCTGCATAGTATCTGTACTAACCTGTGTGGCACAGATGATTGGTTTACCAATCCTGTTGCAGCGACCAATCATCATCTTCTGAGCCAGGAACACCTTCTCCGTTGGGATCTCAATACCCAGATCTCCACGGGCGACCATGATACCATCACTAGCCTCCAGGATCTCATCAAATCTACACAAATAAAGAAATGCAAATAAAGAAATAATCAGAGCTCAATCTACACTCAGTCTGCAAAACATAACAATCTTTACAGTAGGTCTGGTAAGGAATGTCCACTTTGAAATAAATTACAATTAATATACTGTATATAAACAATATATTATATGCATTATATATTATATATGCACATACACACACTATTCGTGTCACTTATTTATTTATAATTTATTCCTGTTATGGCAAAGCTGAATTTTCAGCAGCCATTATTCCAGGCTTCAGTGTCACATGATCCTTTTGAAATTTGGTACTCAAAAAACATTTCTTATTATTATCATCATAAGTTATCAGTTATTGAGTTAAACAGTTGTGTTTCAACTTAATATTTTCGTGGAAACTGTGATTTTCTTTTTGTCAGGATTCTTTGATGAATAGAAAGTTCAAAAGAACAGTATTCATTTTAAACAGAAATATTTTGTAACATTATAAATGTCTTTATTGTCACTTTAGATCAATTGAATGCATTCTTGCTGAATAAAAAAAATCTTACTGACCCCAAAGTTTTGAAAGGTAGCATATATATATATATATATATATACACATTAAATAAAAAAAATCTTACTGACCCCAAAGTTTTGAAAGGTAGCGTATATATACATTAAACATTAATTAAAAATATTTTTATTAAACATATAATAGTTATTATATTATATTATAGTTCTTAAATATACAATGAAAAATCGTAATATATAATTAATATAAAATAATGATATATAATTATATAAATAAATATATATTATTTGATTTAATAAAAATTTTATTTATATTATCACTCACTTGCGCACACCCTCATGGTTCTCCAGCTTGCTGATGATCTTGATGTCCTTGCCTTTCTCTCCGAACACCTTCCTGACAGCGTGCACATCAGCAGCTTTGCGGATGAAGGAGGCAAAAACCATGTCGACGCCCTGCTCCACACCAAACTGAAGGTCCTGAATGTCCTTCTCAGACACTGCGGGCAGGTCAACATTGGCCCCAGGCAGGTTCACGCCTTTCTTGCTGCCCAACATGCCTCCATTCTGAATCTCGCAGTTCAGGAAATCAGAACCTGGAACATTCAACAATGTTAAAACAATGTATTTTGGCAGTCCTGCTGTGATGTTTTAAAGGGCTGAAAATATGATGTGGTTATGATAAGAGAGATTCATTGAACTTGAACTTGGACCTCACCAATTTCCTTAACCTTGAGTGAAATAAGACCATCGTCGACGTAAACATGGCTGCCCTGCTGCACCACATTTGTGATGTTCTTGTAGTCCAGCCACAGAATGTTCTCATCGCAGTTGTCCTTGAAGTTGTCATCCAGAGTGAGCTTGATCATGTTACCTTTGACAAGCTTGACCTCCTCAGTGCCACTCTGAAGAAACCACATTCATGAGCAATTAGACAAGCTCTAAAACAGAGTTTCTAATATTGAAAAGGACATCAGAAAACGAGACGCTGTAATTACGCCCTTAATAAGTCCAGTCCTGATCTCAGGGCCTTTGGTATCCAGAGCAATGGCCACAGGTCGGTACTCAATGCTGCCAGGTCCAAAACTCTCAATGGCTTCACGAGCATTCTTGATGGTCTCAGCATGGTACTGCATAAAAAGGTTATTTACAGCAAAATTGAGTGTGTAATATTGAAATGTTTTAAAAATTAACTGTCAGTGAGCACAAGATGACAGCAAATGTAATCTAAATGTACAAATAGGGGAAATAAGCATGAACAAGAAGAATATAAAACAGAGGCTAATACTGATCTTATATGTTCCATTCTATTCTATTATTTCTTGCAATTCTGAGTTTTCATTAGGGCTGCACGATAAATCGCATGCGATATTTAATGCGCATCTTGTCAGTAAAGCCGCTTCTGTAATCAGCGGTAAATCTCCATCACATGCGGGCTTTCACATTGAGCAGCATTTACTACACAGAGCTGTTGTTCACAGGCAAGCTGCGCAACACCACGTTCATAATCGCGCGATTTTTTGCGCAGCTTGTCGGTGAACAACGGCTCTGTGTAGTAAATGCTGCTCAATGTGAAAGCCCGCATGTGATGGAGATTTACCGCTGATTACAGAAGCGGCTTTACTGACAAGATGCGCATTAAATATCGCATGCGATTTATCGTGCAGCCCTAGTTTTCATCTTGAAATTCTATCACCGCTACGGAATAAAAAAAATTAAAAAGGAAATTGTGACGTTTTATCTCACAATTCTGAGTTCATATCACAATTCTGACTTCTCTTATATTTCTGAGAACTACAAGATATAAAGTCTTGCACAAACAAGCAGAAACAAGCTTCCATTATATTATATTATATTATTTTGTCTCTGAGATCTCAAGCCTTCTCAACTTCATCATGTCTTCTTCCATCTTTATTTGACCCTCTAACTTTAGCACTCTCTATTCTAATTCTTTATAGAAAAAAACTTGACCCTTTTAGACTTGCACTCTATTTATTTACTAACTGCTTGTTTTCTTTAAAAAAAAAAAAACTAACTTGCTTCTCTAATTTTTTGTATTCTATCTGTTTTCTTTTTATTTATTATACAATTAACAAAAGCAAAAAAGGCCTCTAACACTAGCTTGCTCTATTCTTTTACTATTCTATCTGTTTTCTTTTTATTTATTATAGGATAAAAAAAATTAAAAAAACGCAGTACACGTAGCAAGGTTAAGCTAACTGAGACTTGTTATAGCACTTGCATATCATTGCTCTTTTGTTGATTTTGATTGCTTCCATTGTCCTCATTTGTAAGTCGCTTTGGATAAAAGCGTCTGCTAAATGTCTAAATGTAAATGTAATGTAAATGTCATCTATATATGGCACCATTTTTTGTCCTTTAGAAACATAAAAAATTCTTTTTAGACTATTTTTTCTTCTTTGTTCTGCTTGTACGCTGATTCTTGCTCTCAGAAGGAAGTTTTATTGACTGAGAGTGTGAGTTCTGAGACCTGTAAAACTCTACTGAACACGATGGTGCGAAATAAAAAGAACAAAGCGAACATGTCTTTTTGCTGTAAAGTCTACAGCTCAGTCAGCGTGATAGTCTCTGTCCTGTCTGTCCAATCGCAGACACGAGGCAGAGACAGAGAGTATATATAGAATCAGGGAGAGACAGGTTATGTTTCCAGTGACCCACAGAAACATTTGACTGCTTCTCATCTCAAACTGTTCGTTTCAGTGAATAAATATGACTGATCCGACAGCTTTGCTGATAGTTAAGTCAAAATTTTGGCTGTCGTCTCTCTGATTACAGACCGTGTGTAAGCAAATAATAAGACAGTCACTTCACAACCATATCACAACATGTATAAAGCGTCAATGACTGTGGCTAACTGTAACAATGCTATATTAACAATAAAAAAGTAAATTATTTCAATGAGTAACAAATACAATTTAGAGTTCAACTTTGGCTGTCGTCTCTCTGATTACAGACCGTGTGTAAGCAAATAATAAAGACAGTCACTTCACAACCATATCACAACATGTATAAAGCGTCAATGACTGTGGCTAACTGTAACAATGCTATATTAACAATAAAAAAGTAAATTATTTCAATGAGTAACAAATACAATTTAGAGTTCAATCAAACAAAAGGAAAGTGTTGTATTGTTACAGATTATGAATTCCAGATAAAAATGGAGTTATACATTTTAAATTAAAAAATTAAGTCTCAGGTTAAATATGGTGAATTTATAGTGATCTCAGGTCCAAATATGATATTAGTATTAACAAATATTAAAATAAAAACTAGTATTAATGTTAGTATTAACATTTAATAATTAATAATTATAAGATGATAAATAGGATGATAAAATAAAGAAATATTTTTAATGTAAATAAAAGTACAAATAAATGCAAGTTATAACATGTATATTATAATAAAGCAAAATATTTTAAATATTTTATAACAAATTAGTATATTTTAAATTA
The DNA here is from genome assembly GCF_001515625.1 of Sinocyclocheilus rhinocerous. NCBI lineage: Eukaryota > Metazoa > Chordata > Actinopteri > Cypriniformes > Cyprinidae > Sinocyclocheilus > Sinocyclocheilus rhinocerous. Next base: position 1,922,368 of record NW_015654059.1, read on the forward strand.
AGTTTTGCTAAACTAACAAGATTAAGAAGTAATTCCATGAATTTTTAATAAATACCTTGAAATGTGCAAACGGCATATTTTTTTGTATATAAAGGTGAAAATAAAATACATTTAAACAAACACGCATACACACATATTTATAGTAAATTATCTGTACATTTTTTATTTACGTTTCACTAAACTAAACAGTTTAATAAATAAATCCATACTTTAAAAAAAAATACCGGCGCCAAAAAATAAAAAAGTTGTTTCATGTTTTTAATTTAATACACTGTATAGTATTGACTTTACATTTTTACAAATATTTAATATTTTAATATTTCAATCTTGATTTTCTACTTTAAAAATGGTTTTAAAAAGAAGCTAACCTGTCTCATAACCGCATGATGGTGCTTAGTAATGCTCACTGGAACTCTCAATGAACTTTGTGCTCATATTTACTCGTTATATACAAGAAGAAACTTTATTAAAGATAAACATGAGCTATCGACCTTCTCAATCCTCCAGACAGAAATATCTACTGCATCACTTCATGATAGCATGCTTAATGTAGTAATCAGTGGCAATGGTGCCATGCAAAAAAAAAAGGTAAAAAGCCATGACTTTTAAAGGGGGGAGGTCAGCGCAGTCTAAACTCACACTCTGGCTTGAGCCCATGGTGACTCTTCTCAATGTATCGACCAAACAGATTAGAGTAACTAACAAGATCAGCTTACACCTTCTGACATTTGAAGAGGCACGAGGGAAATGCCACAATAATGGAGGATCTACAATGGTACGACTGTCAAGGCTGGCTGAGGGGATGAATACTTTTTGAAGAACTCTTATTACAAGTTTAATAGACTGCTTGATGATATAACAATACATTTGTGGACCATTTCAGTTGAGGTTAATGAGCTGCTAACGGAATATGTTCAAGAATGGATGAGATCGTGTACCTCGTGAGTTCCATGGGAGAAGTTCATACGTGCAACGTTCATGCCGGACTTGATCATCTCCTTCAGTGTCTCCACAGATCGGGAGGCAGGTCCTGCATTAAGATAAAACAGAATATTGAATTTTAAAACTGAATTTCTCAACGTTTTGAGGGACAGTTTGCATTAAAGGAATTGTTAATCCAAAATGAAAATTTGCTGAAAATGTACTCATCCTCAGGCCTTTCTTGATGTAGATGAGTTTATTTCTTTATTGTATCAGATTTGGAGAAATTTAGCACCACATCACTTGCTCACCAATGGATCCACTGCAGTGAATGGGTGCCATCAGAATAAGAGTCCAAACAGCTGATAAAAACATCACAATAATCCACAAGTAATTCATCTCCAGTCTATCAGTTAATGTCTTGTGAAGCGGTAAGCTGCATGCTTTAAATAAACAAATCCATCAAGACATTTTTTACTTCAAACTGTTGCTTCTGGCTAAAATAGGAGTCCTCTGTTCATAATAATGCTTTCTCCAGTGAAAAAGTCTGAATCAGGAGAGAAATATGCACAGATCAAGCACTGCCAAATCCGTCCAAAACGGTTCTAAAAAAATATGTCAGTGGATTTTGTTGTGAGAGGACAACAGGAGACTTTTTCACTGGAGGAAGTGATATTATGGACTCGTATTTTGACCAAAAGTGAAGGTTTAACGTTAAAACGCCTTATTGATGAATTTGTTTCTTACAAACACACAGCTTTTCACTTCAAAAGACGTTAATTGATGGGCTGGAGTGGTGTGGATTACTTGTGGATCAGCTGTACTATGTTTTTATAAGCTGTTTGGACTCTCATTCTGACGGCACCCATTCACTGCAGAGGATCCATTGGTGAGCAAGTGATGTAATGCTCAATTTCTACAAAACTGTTCCAATGAAGAAACAAACTCATCTACATCTTGGCCTGAGGGTGAATAAATGTTCAGCAAATTTTCATTTTTGTATGAACTATTCCTTTAAGTTCCTTATGTGGTTCACTGACCGATCGTGCAGACGATGCCTGTGTTGCGAGACACAGTAGGCTCAGAGTCGATGTCCAGCAGGCACAGGTGCTCCAGGAAGGTTTCTGCCATAGCAGCAGGCATCTGCTGCGTTTGAATGAAGGCAGAGCCCGTAGTCTTCGTCTGAGACATGGCTGGAGCTGCGTCCGCGACTGCTAGAAAAGTCCTGGAAGAAATATGGACAAAGCAAATTTAGATGACTTATGCAAGGACAGTGATTATTTTGAGCTTTTTATTATCCTCGGGCCTTTGGAAACACATTTTTTTTTGCACACAAAAGGACATGATGTCAAAGATGCAAAAATTTCCCACCATAATTTCATACAAGACTGCCCTTGTGAAAAAAAACTTTTTACACTTTAGCATACTTTTAAAAGGGGTATTATGGAAACAATAAACTTTAAAATAATATACTTAAGTGTGAACTGAATGTAGTGGTTTCCCAGCGGTTGGGTCAAAACAACCCAGCTGCTGGGTCAAAACAACCCAATAGCTGGGTTTGTCCCTTTTTAACCCAGCGCTGGGTTATATTTAACCCAGCATTTTTAGAGTGTACTCAAACTGCGATCGCTCGCGGAGATAATAAATAATAAATTTCCATAGAGTTGTATTTATTTAGATGTTTATTAGCGAAATAATGGTTATATAGTAAATGTTAATACAATTTAGGGTGTTTTAAACAAGTGAATCTTGTTAAAAATTACATGTGGTGGCCGTGCTGGAGCATTACCCGAGCATCAACCGCATCAACCTAGTGAGTGAACAGCAATATGAAAGCGGCTTCACGAGACTAATGGTGAGCAAATATACAACAGAGAGAGAATTAAATTCAGCGCTTTTATTTCCAACATGTGCTCATTCATGGCTGGATTATTTAACTCGTGCAAAGTTACGTCTTTATTGGGACAGGACTTGACGGATTATTTTACATGACTCCATGAGTTGGTCTTTATTTCTTAGAGCCAAGCTGCATAAACTACATATCAGGCATTTATGTAATGCATTTAATTTGTGCATAAATGGCTGTTATGTTAAATAAAGGTAACTAACTACAGCAAATCAAGTACCTGCACCATGCCGTTGTTGTCTCGTCTCCCCTCAGCAATGACGATCCTGCGCGCAATTCTCAAAACACGCACAAGATGGCGGCGTTTATCGGTGAATCCGAAAACAAAACCGATATCCGATTATGGTAAAATGCTTAAATATCGGGGGAAAATATCGGTAAATCGATATATCGGTCGATCTCTAATATAATTGCATTTCTATTAAATCCTGTATGTAATAAATTTGAATATATTTTGTAATTACACATTTGTCATGATAAAATTACACTTCTTTAGTACATTTAAAATATATTAACTTTAAATATAAAATCAAATAACAAACTACAGTTCAAATTATCATCAAGCATTACGTGTTTAGTATGTTAGTCAAAATATGTGTACCTCTTTAAAGCACAATAAAAATATTAAAAAGTACTTTAAAGTAAAATGAATGACATAATTACAAATAATTTTTTTTAAAGTGTACTTGTGTTTAGAAACAGTCATGAAAGTGCAATCTCTTTAAGTACACTTAAGTGGCCTTTTATTTCATTAATTTTATATTGTCTGCAGGTAGTTTTTAATATACTTTTAAGATTTAAAGTACACTACAAGTGCACATTCAATGCAATTAAGCACACTTGCTATTCACAAGGCTGAACAACGCAAGATTGTCAGAGAATAATGACTTAAAGGGGTCATATGATATGATGCGATTTCAATTTTTCCTTTCTCTTTGGAGTGTTACAAGCTCTTGGTGCATAAAGAAGATCTGTAAAGTTACAAAGATTAAGTCTCAAATCCAAAGAGATATTCTTTATAAAAGTTAAGAGTCAACCGCGCCTACCTAAAACGGCTCGTTCTAACACGCCCCAACATACCTACGTCGCTCTGTGGGAAGATTTGCATAACAGCGCCCAAATGTTCACGCAAAGAAAGAAGGCGTAACTTTTATTCTC
>NW_015654059.1:1926398-1937091 GCF_001515625.1 Sinocyclocheilus rhinocerous
CTTCGTCGAATCCGCCGGGCGCGCCGTTCTCAAGCCTGCCCGCCTCTGCTCACTCAAGCTGGCCTCCGCATACTCTAGGCCGCGGCTCACTCTAGGCCTCCGGCCGTTCCTCACTTTATCCCCCGGCCTCTGCTCACTCTAGCCCGCCGTGTGTGACGTTGTGTTTTGTTGTGAAAGCGAAACTACTTTATTTGGCCTTACAAAAAAGGACACAACTAGAAATCAGTGGTTAAGTTGTATTTACAACACTGTTCCAGAACACTTCAACCCAAATATTCAGATCATTCTGATCCTTGCACAAAGCTATCATATGGTTTCACATGGTTCACAAGAGTGAATTACTGGCAGCACTGCCTGAGCCAGAAAGGAAGAGTGTGTTAAAATGCATGACTGCACACACTCCTACACACATCACACACACACACATTCCAGCAAACTGTGATCTCAGGGTAAAAAGACAACTTGTCAAAGTAATAAAATATAGTGTATACATATAATAAGAAGAAATATCATGCTGAAGTCAATAAACATGTTGAAGTTTTAACTAAACTGATTTTAGTTAATGAACTACTAGATGCATAAATTACTAATAACTTTAAGCTCCAATTTTCGACAGAAAATGGCATGGTAACTTTGTAATTACGTGGATAATTATTTTTTATATTTCTAATCATATTTAAGGAATGGTCCAAATATCCGTTTATTTTAGCAGCAAAAAAAAGTCTCCAAACAGCTAAAGCCTGCTTTCAGTTCGGAATAGGTATGTATTTTGATCTGCCCTGTTTAAATGACCTGTCGAGTTCGCTGCCTCCTAACTTACCTCAGAAGCTGAACGCCTTGGGGAACCTCTGTTCTCTTCCACCGCCACTGTCTGAACTTATCCAGTCTGAACTGACCGGCACTACTTCCCACAGCCCAGCGTGTTCCTCCGACAGGGTCTGTACAGTTAAACATTTTTAATTGAGTGCATATTATTACATTAATAATATTAATTAGGGGTGTAACGGTACACGTATTCGTATCGAAAATTTTCGGTAACGTTAAGGGTCTTTCGGTTCGGTACGCATGTGTATCGAACAATTACAGGGTTGTTTTAACCACTGCACGAGTGGAACTTCATTGAAAACTTCCAAATTATATATTATATATTTTATATAACTGATAAGAAACAAAGTCTCATCTTTCAAGTTATGTCCATTTTTTTCAGCAAATTCAAACAATAACTGCCGTTTTGACGCTCTTTGGTGTGGCGCGACAGATAACCGCCTCAGTTCAAACGGCAGCGCGATCATCCCTTCCTCTTTTCTAGTTAGGCGAAATAAGTTATGAATGAACATCTTAACGCCTCGGAAAGACGTCAGTAAAACAAAATATCACGTAGCATTTCATTTACCTCAGGCAAGTTATCAGTGTCCACAGCTCCTTAGTGCGCTAGAGAAAGGAAGTCTAAAGAAGAGCATTTCGCGAAATATTAGACTATACTCATTATATTATACTTTACCTGTTAGTGATGTCTTATTTAATGTTTAAATAAATCTGTTATGAAACAAGTTATGACAGCCACTGTGTGAATGATTATATTTCAACAACAAATAGCAATTATATAATTTAGAAGTTAATTTAAAAAATGCATTATTATGTGCAATTTACATGTTTGCATACAATTTTTTTTATTTGAGTGTTGATTGTTATATAAAAACAAATATATTATTTTAATATAATATATTATTATATAAAAATAAATATATATAAATAAATATTATATAAAAATAAATAGTAATTAAATTTAAGTTTGGGCTCTGTTGTCTGTAACCTTATAGTAAATAATGTAGATTTTTATCCCTAAGAAAATTGTAATTGTAATTAAATGTATTTAAAGAAAGAGCAATTTGTTCAGTAAACCACTGTTTAATATTAAAAAAAGCAATTTTATATTTAGTTTTCCCCCTGCTGTACCGAAACCGTACCAAACCGTGACGTCAAAACCGAGGTACGTACCGACCCGTTATGTGTACCGTTACACCCCTACTATTAATACTACGATATTGATATGTTTATGATATATATTGGGGACTATTTCACTTGGCGCGAATGTTTTTAACCTCAGCCAATCAGAAACCACCTGCAGATTAATGGGAACTTGATACCGTCGAATGAAGGACTGAGTGTGATCGTTTCATTTTGGGATTTAATGAACAAAAAACATGTTACAAACATTTTCTTGTATGAAAACAGATTTCCATATTGTAATATTTTAACTTATCATTCCATTTGATTTTTATTGCTATTTAAAATCTTGTACGATTCTATTTCACTCCACACTGTTTACTTAGAGAACAGTAGGCATACATATGACTTTCCCCAACACTCTCACCACTCCTTCATGTCATTTCATAAATACCAGCCATTACAGGCATCTGGAGAACTAATAATAGCTCAAGGCCTACAGCTGAAACTTTGATGCCCATGATAGAAGTGCTGCTTGTTTGATTTGTTGCCTATTCTGTATGCCACTTCCACAGACTAGGAAAGGTCAGATCATCTGACGCTTTGCATATACATCCAAATAAGGTTTGTCATAATTAGTCTGTCATTAAATTCACTACACATATTTACCCTTCAGTGTGCAAACTAGAAAAGTAATTTCTCGTGTTGCAGACATGTTGATTGATGGGTAACAGTATGGGTGACCTTTAAAAATGCATAGCTTCCTGTCTAACATTAGGCTGTACAGTTCCGCACGCTAGCTATCATATTTAAAATTTTGAATGAAAAATGTTGGTTGCTATGCAAGTCATGATGTTTCTTCATTGTCTGTCTTCTTGATTCACTTCTAGGGAGGATGTAACTCCATTTCTGTCCTCTGGTACCGTATGTTCTCCTTGTCAAAGGGCACATCTCAAGGAAGCCCTTGACAAGTGACATAAGAAAATATGGATGGTACATCAGCTAAGCTCTTAAAATACATCTGGCAGGAATGAACACCTTATAGGCATGGGTTTGCTTTATCAAATCACACATTGAACTGAATTACTGGTTCGCAGTTTCATACGGACTTCACAAGCACCACGTACTGGTAATGTGTTATGTATTATAAGTAATAAGTCATTAGAAAGCATCTGCTATAAGGATGAATATTAATTCATATATTTTTAATGTCAATCTCTTTGATGCATTTATGTAATAATAATATATTCATCTTGCGCACCGTTTTACCTGATATAATTTTAAGAGATAACTGCCTAAAGATTTGTTTTCACCCTTTTCACTTTAAAAATTATATATTATTAATCATTTAAATTAAATGCAATTACTAATTATCAGATGATTATTAATTACAATAATATTGTTGTTGTCTGCTATGGTTGGGACCTGAAAAATGTATAGTGTGGTAAATTAATATGAAAAAAATTAATTCATATATTTTTAATGTCAATCTCTTTGATGCATTTATGTAATAATAATATATTCATCTTGCGCACCGTTTTACCTGATATAATTTTAAGAGATAACTGCCTAAAGATTTGTTTTCCACTTTAAAAATTTAAAACATTTATATTATTAATCATTTAAATTAAATGCAATTACTAATTATCAGATGATTATTAATTACAATAATATTGTTGTTGTCTGCTATGGTTGGGACCTGAAAAATGTATAGTGTGGTAAATTAATATGAAAAAAAACAACTAAAAAAGTAAATTCTAAAAAAAAAGGAAAGAGAGGGACTTTAATGGATTGATACAGAAAAGTAATAATACAGGATACACCTGTGTACCCTCGCTCATGACTTCCTCACTCCTCCTTCCTCGCCTCCACACAGTGAAATTAGAGAAATTAAATGCAATTACTAATTATCAGATGATTATTAATTACAATAATATTGTTGTTGTCTGCTATGGTTGGGACCTGAAAAATGTATAGTGTGGTAAATTAATATGAAAAAAACCAACTAAAAAAGTAAATTCTAAAAAAAAAAGGAAAGAGAGGGACTTTAATGGATTGATACAGAAAAGTAATAATACAGGATACACCTGTGTACCCTCGCTCATGACTTCCTCACTCCTCCTTCCTCGCCTCCACACAGTGAAATTAGAGAACTGAGATGCCCTTCAAGATGGCTGAGTTCGATCGGTTTCTGAGTCACGGGCTGGAGGACGGAGGAGTAAGGAAACAAGGAAGCATCAATTTGAGTATTGAGAAGCACCCCCAAAAAAACCCTCACATATTACACTCTTTTCCCTCTTTTGTTGATGTATCTAAGAGTAAGACAACCACTATCTCCCTCTAGTGGACAATAGACAATGCTGAAAACATCGGGCTAACTCCATGGACAGCTTGTGTCTGAAAGTGTATCCAGTCTCTATATGCAGAGGTTATATTTAAACATCCTGTGCTCAAGGCACACCCTACTTTCAATCTACATCTGCAGCAGCCAGCTTGTGAAATGGTCTGTACTGTAGTTATTTTCCCTATACTCTGTTTGACACATCCTCTCATCTTTTGTATCTCCAGACATTGTGAGATAAGGTTTGTTGTGCTAAATTTAGATCCATTTGCTTTTAATTGAGGTTCAGCTGTCTCTGGTGCATATGCAGACACAAATGTGCCGTTTTATACATCCCACTAAGAACTGATATGAGACAAATGGCTCATGAGTATTATTGAGGCATTTAAGGTAATTAATTTTATTTAATTATTTAATAAATTATTTAATTATTTATGTATTTATTTAATTATTTAATAGTTATGTAATTATTTACTAAAACATTGTATTATTTAAATGTATTTTTCTGGAATGATTTTAGGATTTGACTAGTATTACTGCTTCTTAATCCCTTTTGCAATTATGTAATAGAATGAAAATCAAACATATTGGTTAAAATTTGCATAAAAAGTATTCAAGATAATAAAATCCATATGCACAACATAAATATTCACATAAACTGGCTTAAAAATATTTGGGCACTTAAGCCATATGTCATTGCATTGCATAAAATATTAAATCAATTGACAGTCCGTAATGTACACTGACTTTATGCAGTTTTTGGGTGGGTGCTAATGCTACATCTGCAGTACCTGCATTAGTCTAGGACCAACATTACCAGGTGCCTGAGACCAGGATAATTACAGATTAAGGCCAGGATATTGTGTCTGAGATCACACAAATGGCATAACTTGAATATTGTAAAAGCAGTTATTTTGGTACTATCTGTATTGTAAATATGTATATCAAAGGAAAACACCCTTAGTGTTATGTGAACATGATACAAATGGGGCGGTTCGGGCTGTCGGGAGGCTAAGTTATTGTGTGTTCATGATCTCCTTTGCTCTGTACCTTTTCTGACAGTTATATGGGCCACACTTCATCTCTCACACGGTCTCCACCGCCATCCATCTCTTTCATATGTCCTGTGTTGTTCCCCACCCACTGGAATTACTAAATGATGAGGTACTGTCACAAAGCAACCTATTTTTATCCACTCAAAGTTCTTGTTAAAAGGGTAAATTATGAAAATGACTTTGTTGAAAGCTTAACATACCTGAAACAGGATGTTTTTGTTGAGGACTGAGGCCCATCAGGACAATTCATCTGAATATTTTATAATCTTTATAATCTACCAAACATTATTACTGTAAGATGTAATGCTTGTCTATGCTTCATAATTCATTTTGACAGCAAATTCATTTTAAGTGTAACACCAATGCCCAGTGATTTGCCATAAGGAATATAACAAAATAGGATTGAACAGAATACAATAGAACAAAAAACAAATCACAACATAATAGAAAAATTGAACAGAACACAACTCAACAGATCCAAATAGGATATAATACAACAATAATATAAAAAAGAGCATAAAATAACAGAACAGAACACAACAGAATAAAATAGAACTCAGCACACCACAAAAGAACAGAATAGAATAGAACACAGAATAAAATTCAGCTCACCACAAAAGAACAAAATACCATAAAACTCAAAATAGAATGGAGCACAACAGAATAAAACCAAACTCAACACCCTGTAGAAGAACAGAATAGAACAGAACACACAATGGAATTAAACTCAACACAAAAGAACAAAAAAGAATAAATTCAACTCAACACAACACAATTGAATAGAACTTAACACACCACAGAAGAACAGAACACCACACAACTCAGCAGAATAGGATAAGATAGAATTTAACTTAACACAATAGAATTGAAATCAACACAATAAAAGTACAAAATCAAACTGAATGGAACTCAATTCAATAAAATAGAACTTAGCACTCCATAAAGACTAGATTAAAATAATAGAATAAAATAAAACAGGGCACAGAATAAAATTCAACTCAAAACAAAAGAATAGCATAGAATAAAACACAACTCAACACAACAGGCTATAATACAACAGAATAGAACTTAACACACCATAAAAGGACAGAAATGGAATATAACACTAGATTAGAATTTAGCATGAAACAGAAAAACAAAATCGATGAGAACACAATGGAATTCAACTCACCCCAACAGAATAGAATAGAGCACAGCAAAAAATAACTGAATATAATAAAACAGCACTGCAAAGATAAATAAAATTAATTAGAATAGAATGTAGAACAGAAAACAAAACTCAACACAATAGACTAGAACACAACAGAATGGAACTTAACACACCATAAAAGAACACTGTTGAAAAAACAATAGAATAGAACTCAACATAAATCAAAAGAACAAAACAGACAAGAATGGAATTCAACTGACCACAATAGAATAGAATAGAACACACCATAAATTGAAAAAACATAATAAAATAGAACACAACACTGCACAGACAAATAGAGCCAATTAGAATAGAATATAGAATAGAAAACATAACTCAACACAACAGAAGAGAACAACAGATCCACCCTTTATTAAATGAATGACACACACACAGAGTCGGGCGATGTATAACACAGAATGCATTAAGAGATGTAAATATCACGTCATGGACACGCAGGGGGTTGCATTTGATCTTCTGTTCCATGATCTACCAGGCATGTCTTTTCTGCTTACCCCCTCCTCCCCTCCTGCTTCTAGCACACTCAAAAGGGTCTGGCTGCAGACTTGCGCTTGCACTTTCAGACTTGCATTCTCAGACTTGCACTCTCAGACACTTGCACTTCCGCTAGCGACGTCACTTGCAGTCTTTATTTTTTTATTTTGTTCTATTTATTTATTCCTTTTGTTTGCATCTCTCAACATTTTACAACAGTAGCCAGGTGGTGAAGACAAGACAAAAGAAACTAAATTACGAAGTCACTTGCAATCGCCACTTGCACTCTCCGATACCTGCGACGTCACTTGCAATCGACACAAATCGTGCGTGTTGCCAATGGAGACAAGACGCTGTGGTGGTGATTAAACGATTTAAACTAATTTTGTACCGTAACGTACAGGGTCCTGCAAGCCATCTGTAGGAGAAAAAGACAAGACCCGCAAATCCGTGGCCACAGAACAGCAGAATATGAACGCAATGCGCAAAGTCTCTCGCTAAGCGTTTTCCCCATGTAGAAAACATAAACACTTAATATTGCTTAATGTATTGAGATGCTATTAAAATATCAAATTCAATATACAGTTTATTAATATAAGTGCATTGCGTTCAAATTCTGCTGTTCTGTAGCCACGGATTTGTGGGTCTTGTCTTTTTCTTGCAGGACCCTGTACGTTACGGTACAAAATTAGTTTTAATCATTTAATCACCACCACAGCATCTTGTCTCCATTGGCAACACGCACGATTTGTGTCGACTGCAAGTGACGTCGCAGGTATCGGAGAGTGCAAGTGGCGATTGCAAGTTACATTGTAAGTTAGTTTCTTTTTTCTTGTCTTCACCAGCTGGCTACTGTTGTAAAATGTTGTGAGATTCAAACAAAAAGTAATCAATAAATAGAACAAAATAAAAAATAAAAAAGACTGCAAGTGACGTCGCTAGCGGAAGCGCAAGTGTCTGAGAGTGCAAGTGCAAGGCTGCAGCCAGACCCTTCTCAGCACACTGGCTGTCAGCTGCCGGTCTCATGACCCCGACGGCACGCACTGAGCATGCCCGAGCTGTCGTGTGTTGTTAGGGAGAAAGCAGACAGTGGAGACAGCGAGAAAAGCAACCCGTGAGAAGAGCCAGATGAGAAACAGGGACGGCTAGACAATAGGGGTACACATTTCTAATTAAGATTCTTTGTGTCAGCTGACTCACTTTATATATATATATATATATACATGCTTCCTGGTGTGGGGCATTTTGGGATGTTTTGTTAAGGTTATGACATACAGACCTCCTTCAAAGCATCTGCCTTGTCTTCAAGAGGTAAGACTGGAATTTTCTATTATAGTGCAGAACTAACACAAATGTAATTGAATTAGTTTAATATTTTATGGATTATTGTGCTCATATCATGTTTTATTCAGTTCATATTTTTGTTCATTTATTGTTTAAAGAAATTATCAGAGAATCCAACAGGTGTACAGGATAATTACAGGACAAATGACATCTGTAAAGAACAGATAATGTCCACATTTAATAATTACATTTAAATCTGTATATGAAAATACTGTGTATTGAATATAAAAATATAAATAAAATAGCTGTACTTAAAATCAAATTTAATTCACCACATCAAGTACATACATGCAGTAATTTGTTTTGTAATGTGCGCCACATGGGGAGTCAATATGTGCTGACACAAATGAACTCTAAATGGACGTTTAATGAATTGCCACTCTTGCATTGTGTTGTTGCAGGTTGCCATGGAGATGACTTTGCTGTAATGGACCCCAGAAAATGAGCGCAGCCCTTCCGTCGGCTTTGTTTAACCTGTGTTGACTTCCCAAACCAGCCTAGCCAAACTATGTGGCAGAGGAAACTCACTAGAGCAGCATCTATGAACAGCATGGTATGAAAATCACACATGCTAACCATTATCCAATGCACTGCAAGCAAATAAGGTGCCTTGACGGACAATATAGCCAGTCCAAGCTGATGATCTAAGATGTAGGCTGCCCTACTGACACAGTAACCTGTTGAGTAGATTACAGACTGACTGATAAGGGCTATTCAGTGTCTAATGAATGGGGGTTGGGTAATGATTTAGTGCATCACAGGGGAAATTAGCTGTGATTGACCTGTGATAACTTTTTCAGAGCATCGGTGAGCAATTCTGGAGCGATGAGGACTCGGATGGCAACAGCGATGGTGAGGATTTCTTCTACGGTGCCCAGGTTAGCATATTACCCAGCAATCTACTGGAAACACATGCTAAACCTTAAGCTAATTTGCTAAATTAGCAAACAAATCTCATTTTGTTCATTCATTCTTGTATTTTATCTGTCTATCTAGGTGTATTTTATCTATTAGCTTTTTATTTTGTGTATCTACATACCACAGCGGCTGATTGTAGAATACATTGGGGTTACTAAAGTGCATTGTGGGATTAGTGTAGGTTTATGTGTGGCTCCCTAGTATGAGGAGCAGCAGATGGCTCCAGTTTTTCAGATTACCTGAATTTACTTCAGATTTCTTGCCAAAACGTAGAGTATCTGTCTTCTTTTAATGAATAACAAATGAACTAATCATTCGGGATATTAATTTCACTTGGCTGAGCTCCTAAAATGGTGCTTTCTCTGTAAAAAAAACATTTATGGCAAAAAAATATATGGCAAACAATTCATTATCATCAGTAAACAAAGAAGAGTCAGGATTACTTTATTATCCAAGAATTACCTTAGTTTAACTTAGCTGACAGGGAACATAGTTGACAGTTTCACCATTTTGATCATTTTAATGACAGGCCTTATCTGATCAACCACATATTATATTCTTGATCAGGTTAACCTCAAATTTGAAAATATATTTAAACTGAAATCATAACAATATTGCAAACTAAAACTAAATAAATACTTAATAGTAATGACAAAAAAACACTACACATATCATATCAATAATACAAAAATTATGCTGGTTCAGTAACTTATTTGACAATGTTTGCTGACATGAGAAAAATAATATATTTTGTAAATAATTAAACTTAAAAGCAGTCTAAAAACTTACTGAAGTAATGGTTTAGAAATCAATTTAATATAGATACAGTTTTATATAGAACTCAAGACTCGCTTCAAAAACAGACACTGCAAAAACTGGGACATCAAGATGTCACGCCCCTGGACTGTTTGTTGTGCTCTGTGACCCAGTTTCTTCCCCATGTGTTCCGCTTCCCAGTTAATTATCCCTTGCATTTAAGTTCGAGTCTGTGCTGTCTGTCCTTGTCCGAGATTGAACGTCAACCCCTGTGTTTCCTGTGTTCCCAGCTGCCAAGTGTTACTTCCTGGATATTCTGAATTAAAAGACTATTGTTGTTCGTGTACTCCTGTTCTCCTCGTTCCTCGCTCCGCGCCATAGGCTAAGTGTGACAGAATCTCGGACCAAAATAGTTACCTCCGTGTTTTCCCCTCCGTTTGTTTTTCTCTCAGTGTTTTTTTTTTTCCCCGTTGTGTGCCCCTATGGATCCCCTCCTTCGCCCCGAATTCATCCTCCTCCTGCTGGAGCAGGGGGAAAATTAGCTCGAGGGTCATACCAGACTGTTTCTGGCTGTGGCCCATCTCACCAACTATCCGGACGACGCGCTCTGCACATTCTATGACGCCAGCCTCAACACCGCGTGCAGAG
>NW_015654059.1:1937101-1947227 GCF_001515625.1 Sinocyclocheilus rhinocerous
AGCGGAATTCGCCGCCTTTGTGGAGTGGACACTGGCGAGAAATGGATCTCCATTCCCCGCCGGTTCCCAGGAGTATATCGCCAGTGCCACTCCCGACCCAGAGCCCGGCCCACCATCTCCCCGATGCCCGAGCCCACCGCTGACGGAGAGCCAGAGCCTGCCGTGACCGACGAGCCATCGCTAGAGAGAGCGACAGAGCTGAGGATCGCCGCGGAGCCAGAGGCCGTGACGTCAGTCAAGGTGTGTGAGCCGGCAACAACGCCTGCCACGAGGGAGAAAGCGCCCTTCATGTGGCCGCTCCTCGAAAATGCCAGCCCTCCCACCCACTCCACCTTTCTCCACCGCTGTCGTCTGGCAGCCCCTCTGCTCGCCCTCAGCCTACCATCATTGAGGTGCGAGCCCCGCGGGACTGCCATCCTCCAGCGTCGCCGTGGCTGGAGTCTCCCTTGACTCCGCCTCCAGCCTCCGAGGCCTGGACTCCGCCTCAGCCCGTTGACCCGTCGGCTCCACTATGGCTCCTAGCTCCCTCCGGCTCCGCCTTTGTCTGGCGTCGACCATCCTGCGCCTCGGGACTCCACTCCTCTGGCTTCGCCTCGTCCCTCCGGCTATGTCAGGCTTCTTCATCCCCTCGGCTCCACCTCAGTCCTCTGTCCGCTCCGGCTCCACTGCGGCCTCCCGGATCCACATCTCCGCATCGGTCACCGGCGCCATCTGCTCCGCCTAGGACCTCTGGATCCTCCCCGTCGCCCTGGCTCATCGGCTCTCCATCTCCGCCTCGGGCTCCTCCACCACCTGCTCCGCCGCCGTTGGTCGGCCCCCTGGAGTCGGCGGCCATTCCTCCTCCATGGCTCCTCCCTCCGTCGGCTCCACCGTGGGTCGACATCGTGGCTGTGGCCTGGGTCCTGCTGGGCTCCTTCTGCTCCAAGCCCCGCCTGTCTCCTCCCTGGACTCTGTCTGCCGGCCCCCTACCGGGTGTCCGTCCTCCTCCTGAGCCTCCTCTCTAGTTCCCACCCATTCCCCTCCCCATGTTGTTTCTACGGTGCGAGGATGCACCTACCGGGAGGGATATTCTGAATTAAAAGACTATTGTTGTTCGTGTACTCCTGTTCTCCTCGCTCCGTGCCATAGGCTAAGTGTGACACAAGACTATTTTAAGCAAATTGAAAAACTGGATGCACAAAATATTTGTGTGAGATTATAATATGCTTACACTAAGTGAATTAAAAACAAAGGAAAAAATATGATTGTCATCAATGGACATGAAACGTACCATAAATTGAAGATGACTCTTTCTGTTCCTTTGCAGGGTCACTATGCCACTGACCTGAGTCGCCATCCACAGCTGGACATCGATGTTGGTGCAGTGAGGGACATCTATTCTGAAAGTGCCGTTTCTATCAGGTATATTTAAACCCACAAAGCTTCTAAAAGCCCCATGAAATGCTAATATGTGAACAGTTGAGCTTGCATATAAGGTTTATGTCATTTGTTGAGGTCATTGCTCATATAATGATTATTTTATTGCATTATTACACACTGAATTATCTTCATTGGGAAGTCTTTGTCCCAAAAACCTCCTCTAACTGTGGACCTTTTGTCTGCTCTCTATATTTCAGGGTGTATGAGACCATTGATGATGTTGATATTGATCTACACATTAACGTCAGCTTCCTGGATGTAAGAGATCTACAGATACTATCTGCCACTGAAAAAAAAAAGCAGATATGCATATTTACGTAGTTCACATGTGTTTGCATTGTGCAGGAGGAGGTGGCGTCAGCATGGAAGGTCACGAGAACAGAGCCAATCATTTTACGTCTTCGTTTCTCACTGTCCCAGTATCTAGATGGACCAGGTGAGTAATAAATGACTATTTCAGTTACAAAAGACGGGAAGTGACTCAACTGACAGCATCTCAACCTCTTTCAGAACCCACTGTGGAGGTGTTCCAGCCAACTTGTAAAGATGGTTTCTGCCTTGGGGTTCAGCTTAAAAGGTAAGCGGTCTTTCTGTTCTATTCTGTTTTGTGCAGCGCGACATACTGCATATGCCTCAGTAATGATTACAAAACAAATATTGATGACTTCTCCCAGAATTCTCAGCACGTTTATTTCTAATCAATGGAAACATCTAAGCAATGAGTTCCTGAATGCCCAGCAGAGGAAGAGACACAGCTGGTTTAAGGCTGGAGGAACCATCAAGAAGTTCAGAGCTGGACTTAGCATCTTCTCACCGATAACCAAGTAAAATTCAAAACACTCTAGAGTAAATGTGCCAGATGTGCTAATAATAATATTCATGATTTAAAATAATAGGAGCTGAACTTTAGATATTAAATCAATCTTTTTTTTTTTTTAAATAAACAAATTACATATTTTTGTTCCTCAGGTGCTCCAGTGTTCCTCTGATTCAGGGCCCTGGGGTGAAGACAAGACCAGCTGGACAGGAGTTGAGAGTGACCCGCTTGATGAGCCGCTCCATGTCCTGCACCAAAGGAGAACTGCACACCTCTAGTCCAATTGGACAAGTGCGTTTGAACATGCCTATATATATTATAATGGCATCTGTATATATTATTTAGACGTATGTGGTCGGTAACACTTTGTGATGTTTTTAAAATAAGTCTTTTATGTTCATTAAGGCTGCATTTATTTGATCAAAAACACAGTAATATTGTGAAATATTGTTTTCTATTTGAATATATTTTAAAATGTAATTTATTCCTGTGATGCAAAGCTGAATTTTCAGCATCATTACTCCAGTCTTCAGTGTCACATGATCCTTCAGAAATCATTCTAAAGTGCTGATTTGCTGCTCAAGATGCATTTCTTATTGTTATCAATGTTGAAAACAGTTGTGCTGTTTAATGTTTAATGTATTAAGCAGTTTATGTCTGATATGATTGCTTCAACAGAGTGTGGCCGTCCCAGGCTCAAGATCCACCATGCACATCACAACCAGACAGCTCATTCAGCTCTTCTTCTCCTCACAAGCTCTCATTCACTGCAAGAGCATCCCAACCCTGGAGTACGGCTTCCTCGTACAGGTAATCCTCAGTGGAGTTTAAAGTGTCAAACACTTCTAATATTTGCATAATGAACTGCTTCTTTCTTGCATTTATTTGCATACTGGATTGTGATTGACTGTTTCTTTCTTACATCCGTTTAGTTTCCATATTACTATGAATCTCTCCCTCTGTCTTTCTCCTTCCTTTTATCCATATTACAACTTTCCTAATTTTCCATTTTTCGTCCTCTAGGTTATGAAGTACTCAGAGCAGAGGATCCCCACTCTGAAAGATTATTGTGTGGTATGTGATGAACAGCATGTCTTTCAGAATGGCTCTATGCTCAAGGTACAACAAATTCTTGGAAAACTCCATTAAAATACACCAGTAAATCCATAAAACTATCATCTCAGTTTCTTTTGTGTATGTGTATCGTTCAGCCTGCCGTTTGTACGAGAGAACTGTGTGTGTTCTCCTTCAACACTCTGGGTGTCATGTCAGGAGCTGCAGAAGATGTAGCTACTGGAGCTGAGGTATCACGCACACGTTTATTTAACTAAATGAAGATATACCAGAGATTTATATTGTCTATTTATGATCTTTTGGTATTGGTATTTTTAATATATATATATATATATATATATATTTTGTACAGGTAGTGGACCTGCTGGTGGCAATGTGTCGTGCTGCACTTGAATCTGCCCGTAAAAGCATCATCTTTGACCCTTACCCCTCTGTTGTTGACCCTCATGACCCCAAGTCTCTTGCCTTCAATCCGAAGGTAGATACTTTATCAGATAAAATGAATAAAATGTTTCTAATATCAGTTTTATAATGTTCACATTTCATCTTTGACCTTTGACATCTTTGATCTTTGACATCTGTGACCTTCTTCATTCATTTTCCACTGATAGAAAAAAAGTTATGAGCGGCTACAGAGAGCACTAGACGGCATCACATCAATCCGAGAAATAACACAAGTGAGTAATTCAAACTGCGAAAACAGAATAGCAAGATGTAAACTCCGAAATGATAAAGAAAAAGTCTGACATGTAAGATATAAACTCACAATTCTGAGAAAAAAATCAGAATTAGTTTTTTTTTTTCTTTTTTTACTCCGTGGTGAAAAATAAGCTTCCATATAAATAGCTTCACATTTTATAGACAACTATATAGATATTTGAGATATCAAGAGTCCGCAATTTTACATCAACTGTGTCTTGACATTATTGTGACCAAGTTTGAAGGGATTCTGGTAAATATAAGGGTGATTTCAAATACTGCTGTAAGTGACCCACTTCCTGTTGCTAGTTGGTGGCGCTATTACTGTTATTCACAATAGCTACATATTTTATAGGAAATCCATAGTCCTGGTTAAGGGAATGCATGACATATTTTATACATAAATACATATTTATTTATACATAAACTCATATTTTACAGGGTCCTTATTTTGAAATAACGAAACAGATGGACAAACTGGACCCGCTTGCACATCCTCTGCTGCAGTGGTGAGTGAAACTCTGTTTCCTTTAATGGAATACTCAGGTTTTCATTATTTTCCTGTTATCATAATGACCCTTAATCTTCTTCTTTTTCTTCTCAGGATTATATCCAGCAACAGGTCTCACATTGTCAAGCTCCCCTCCAGCAGGGTAAGGGCGTTTGATCACATCCTCTCTCAAATAACAGTGTGACTAAACCTTTATTTCACTCCTACGATTTTTGCTAACAGCAGCTGAAGTTCATGCACACCTCCCATCAGTTCCTGCTCCTCAGCAGTCCTCCTGCAAAAGAGGCCCGCTTTCACACCGCTAGAAAACTCCACGGCAGCACGTTCGCTTTTCAGTGAGTTTCAGTTTAGTATAAGTTCATTTCATAATCATTGGTTTATGATTACTTACTAATCACTAGCTCTCTGTCTTCAGTGGTTCTCATATTGAAAACTGGCACTCTATTCTACGAAATGGACTTGTAAACACCTCCTACACAAAACTGCAGGTACCACAGTTACTCCTAATGTAGTGAATGAAGAACTATAGCGTGTTACCCACAGATTTTCTACTTAGCATATTGGGCCTTGATCAATCTGCCTTGTTCTCTTTGACGCAAGCTGCATAGGGCGGCCTATGGGAAGGGCATCTACCTCAGCCCCATCTCCAGCATCTCATTTGGGTACTCAGGTAAGAGTTTTTGGGCTTGTCTACAAAGTGCAATGTTTTAAAAAACGTGCATGGTTTCAGACATTTTGGACATATTTTGGGGCAAATACCATGGTTTTCTAGTTATGTACAATGGTAATACCACTGGGGTCCACAGAAAATATGAAAGAGAAAGAAAAACAGAAATAACATTTTTAGGGTTGTCATATTTAGTGTTAACTAAAATATTAATTAAATATGTTTAATGCAATAATTCAGCTTGTTATTTTTCAACATGAATTTGATATTATCACAGTTTCATTCCTCTATCTAAAAACTGTTCAGATATTATTGGTCAGATTAATTACCACAAATATGAATGATTTATAATTAAAAAAAATATACTGGTCCGAGATTATGAGATTAATCACAATAAATATAAATTGTTTGTAATATTTCTTAGAATAAAAGAACTGGTCAGAGAATAAAATATAAATATAATTTATTTATAATAATTTTCTGGTCAGATTGTGAGATGACAGACAGACAGACAGACAGACAGACGCCTTTATATTTTAAAGAGGAGGCCCCTCGCAAAGGTATTGTAAATACCATGACATTTGAATAATGTGATAATCATTCTGTATGATATATATATATCCAAGTATCATCAATACTGCCAGATTACTTTTTTTAAGGAAGCTTGTCTGATGCAGGGAGATCAAACATTTAAAATCAATTATAATGTTATACTGCAGTGCTTATTTCTATATCCATATAGCACTGTTATATTAGTTTTCACCGTAGACTGTATTTGTGTGCAGGAATGGGAAAGGGACAGCACCACATGCCTACTAAAGAGGAATTAGTACAGCACTACAACCGGGTCAACACTGTCTTACAGGTATTAACTCCATCTGCAGAGATTGGACTGATATGGATGTATTACAGGTGCAATCTGTAGCTGATCAGATTAGGTGAGTCAAACCTGATTGGAAACAATATAAGCAGAGTTATATGAGGTTTGCATTTGTGACTGCACTCATTTCATTAATTTGTCAGCAACATAAAAGACAGATACTTACCATCTTCTATGTAAGTGTGTATCACTGCTAAATGTGTCATTGTTCTTTTGCAGTGTCGACCCACACAGTCAAGGTTTCTTCAGAGTCGGAATCTGAACTGTGTTGCTCTGTGTGAGGGTATGGGGTTAATAATACTTGAAAAGGCAAATTATGTAATTCAAACCATTGCAGAAATTAGCTTTTTTGTTTGTTTGACTAATTAAAGAAACAGTTCGCCAAAAATGAATGTATTAATTTTTTTGTGCACTATTCCTTTAAAGTTAAGTAATTTTGTATTTCTCTCAACAGTAATAACTTCCAACGATCTACAGAAACATGGAAATATTTGGGTTTGCCCGATTTCTGATCACGTCTGCACACGCTTCTTTTTTGTGTGAGTATTTTGACGCTTTATCGTTTGTCTTATTACAAATTCTGCATCTTTTGGCTCACGATATGTTCCACAATTGTCTGTTTTGTCTATCTTTCCTCAGGTACGAGGACGGCCAGGTAGGAGATGCTAACATCAACACACAGGACGTCCGGATACAGAAAGAGATATTGCGGGTGATTGGGGGACAATCAACCTGACTGACCCGTTTCACCACTGTGACGCTTTGAGAAAGTTTACATGGGAACATATGAACTGAATATGGGAAAGAATTACCTCAAACTAGGTGTTTTTGAAGATGCTAGCCTACAGCCAAGTTTGTCTTTACGTGGAAACA
The DNA here is from genome assembly GCF_001515625.1 of Sinocyclocheilus rhinocerous. Lineage (NCBI taxonomy): Eukaryota > Metazoa > Chordata > Actinopteri > Cypriniformes > Cyprinidae > Sinocyclocheilus > Sinocyclocheilus rhinocerous. The sequence continues at coordinate 1,944,042 of NW_015654059.1, forward strand.
AGGGAAACCCGTTTTGTACCTTTTTTGATAAACATTTTATTAATTTATTTCTCAATTAGTCTCTACGTCATGTTCGCTGCTTTACTTTTTTTCTACGTCATGAGAAAAAGTGCTGTGAATTATCGTTGAATTTACAGTACAGCGGTTGAAAAAAGTGTAATTTCCATTTTGCCCACTGGGGGTCTCTATTGCCTAAGAGAATAAAAAATAGCATAAAAATAATTTGGAAATGAAATATAAACGGCTTATAATTCTATAAACCTGCCATTTTAAAGTGTTTACATCTACCATTATGGACAATTCAGCATTATTAAGTACTGTTTGATGTATGTATACTAGTGTAATGCAGCCTATCCATCAGTTCATTTTCATGTGAGTGTTGTGACGCCAGTTACTTGTTATGGATCCTAAACCTCTTAACATGAAATGTTAACAAGTTTGGTGCTGTGCACTAGAAGGCATCGTGTTCTCATTTACTCTTCAGAGAGCTTCAACCGGAGAAGACTGCCAATAAACGACACATTACAGATGAGAAATGTAATGTATGATTGTGTCTATGTCAATCTGAAGACGTAAAACTAATCTGAAGGAGGGTCATGGTTTCATACAGCCTATATTTGTATGTCGGCAATTTTTCAATAAATTTAGAGCATGTTACGAATTAGTTACTTTGTAAATGATGCCAGAAGACTAGATGAATTGTGACCAAATGCTCCCACAATGACAGTAAAACTAAAATTACCTGCATTATGAAGACCTCTCAACGGCCCTAACAATGAAAACAGCTTATAAAGGGATTAAACAGTGTCTTAATTAAAATCTAAACCTGCCAAAACGTTTCTATAAACGGCTGGTGTATACCCTAGAAATATAATTAATTTTATATAAACAGTAGATGTCAATGGAAAGTCCCCATAATGATGTAAAAAGGCCTGCGCGCGCATATGGGTCTGCTGTCATACTGTTATCTGTCACGACCCCTGAAAAAATTAATAGTGTGTTGCATCCCGGGGTCCCAGAGGACATTTTGACTTCTCGGTTTAGCCAGCGGGTCTGTTCTCCTCTGAAGCAGAAACACATAATAATTCATAACAGTGCGCTACATCCACATGAGGCCCGCATCTGCTCCAAGACCCCTTACCCTTCCTTTTCCCATTTTACATTATATTACTTTTTTGTGTGTAGATACATTAATGTAAATTATGGAAATATAAATACATTTATGTAAAAAAATAAATATCTGGAAATATTTATAAATTAAATTATACACCTATATATATTCATTAATAATGTATGCAATATATAATTATATAATTCAAATTGTATAACATATTCTTTTTATTTATATATTTTTTATAATATTTATGACATATTCTGTCACAGGGCGAACGAGACATGAGACTTGCGGATCCATTTGCAAAGCTTTAATAGGAGACAGAGACGTGGTCATAAAACAGGCATAGGGTCAGACAATGGCAACAGGTATATAGAGGGCAAGACACAAGAATATTCCTAGGGCTAGCGTGGGTCTACGATCGGCGAACAGAATCAACAGGGCGAGAGGGATAAAACCAGGTACAAGGCAAAGGGCAAGACGAGAGGGGGAATCCGAGACATACAGGCAAAGATCAGGACACGAGAAAACAGACAAGGCAAAACTAAGATAAGGCTATGAAAAACTAGACAGGCTCCGTAGAGTAGCTATCGCTATGAGAGTGATAAACGCTCTACAATACACGGCAGTTTGAAAGGGATCAGAGTGAGTGTTATATAGTGAATGTGTGATTGGTTACAGCTGTGTGCAATCAGTGCTGTGTGCAATCAGTGCAATGGATGATGGGATATGTAGTCCGGGATGACATGCAACAGTTTGTGTAGTGCGAGAGTCAATGTAATGGAAGGGTGACCTCGGTGGTGAGTGAATTGACGTTCATAGACCGGATTCGTGACATATTCACTATTATTTATATATTATATAATTATGATATTAATGAATTAAAATATTAATGCTATATTAAGTTAACAATATCAGCAAAATTTTACATAATTTAAATATATAATTGTAATATATAATCATTATATTTTATATCTATAATATTTATGACAATATATTTACTATTATGTATATAATATTATTTATGATATTAATAAATACAAATATTAAGAAAAATATGATATTATAGTGTATATCACTTAAGCTACTGGTAAGAAAAACCCTACAGTTCTGCTGATTGATTCATTGTCTCCCATATTAAAATGAATTAAGCAAAATTATAATGCGCAATTATAAATCCATTAAAACGATGATTGTTGTAAGCATCATAACAAAATATGTAAATACATACTTTATGATGCTTACAATAATCATTTTACATTGTAAATGCATTAATAAGGTCCTATACAAAATGAACATAGACCAGACATAAATGTAACACTCATTATATTTAAAAGAAAATCTATTTATTTATGTCATATAAAATATACTTGTTCACTCACTGTCCTTGTTTTAGAATAACAAAATAAGATTAAAGAAAAAAAGCAGTGTAATATTTAGTTTTTGTCACCTGCTTTAATTTGTCGATTATCCACTTTGACTAAATTGCCTCTTCATAGGCTAAATGTTGTTTTGATTTACGAAAGCGGTTTTGTATGATAATGTGCTTATGATTTTTCTTCATCATTTACTCTAAAGTGCATCAGTTTTCGTCTAGTCGACGGGAAATGTGCAAATTGGATTGATGCTCAGCACATCTTTCATTAATGTAGACATCACTACTTTGCTTAAAGGGGTCATATGATGCTATTTTAAAGATCATTATTTTGTGTATTTGGTGTAACAGAATATGTTGACATGCTTTAATGTTCAAAAAACACATTATTTTTCAAATACTGTACATTATTGTAGGTCCTCTATGCCCCGCCTCTCTCAAACGCTTCGTTTTCAACAAAGCCCCCTCCTTTGACAAGCGCAGTCTGCTCTGATTGGCCAGCTGACCCAGTGCATTGTGATTGGCCGAACACTGCAAGCACGCGTCGGAAATGTAACGCCCCTTACCATAATCGCGAGCGTCAGCTTTCAAAGTAAATATCAAGACCCTTAATGATGTTGTTAGTTTTACCATCAGTTCAAGCCAGAAAGGGCAACAGAGTCGCGTGACAGACACAGTGATGAAGCTGGTATGTGCT
>NW_015654059.1:1947469-1947636 GCF_001515625.1 Sinocyclocheilus rhinocerous
GTGCACAGCCAGCTTTGTACTCTTCTAGGTTCAAAAAACTGTCGTCCATAAAATGCGTTCGAACATCTGGGTTGTGCTGTTCTGTTGTAAATAAATCTTAACCAATGATTCCTAATTTTCCTAATTGCCGGAAGACCAAATAAAGTGCTTTTGCTTTTGCACTGAAA
>NW_015654059.1:1947768-1947950 GCF_001515625.1 Sinocyclocheilus rhinocerous
CAACTTTACAGATCTTCTTTATGCACCAAACACTCCAAAGAGAAAGAAGAGAAAGGAATCGCATCATATGACCCCTTTAATCACCGTTCCATATCAACGCGCTGCTTTAATTGATGTAATTGATGCCACACCCATCACTCGCACACACACACACACACACACACACACACACACACACACAT
>NW_015654059.1:1950377-1975196 GCF_001515625.1 Sinocyclocheilus rhinocerous
GGTTGGACTCCGCTTCGTCCACGGTGAAAGCCGATCCGGCGATCCACAGCGTGCAGTTGATGTATTTCCTCAGCGACCAGCACAGATCAGCTCCAGGTATGACGAAGCGGATATCGTCCTCTTTTGGAAGGCCAAACAAAGTAGTTTCACTTTCACAACGAAACACACAGCGCCTTCACGACATGGCGGCGGCGGCAACAACAATACTACATCGAGAATAAAAGTTACGCCTTCTTTTTTTGCGTGAACATTTGGGCGGTGTTATGCAAATCTTCCCACATAGTGATGTAGATATGTGGGGGCGTGTTAGAACGAGCCGTTTTAGGTAGGTGTGGCTGACTCTTAACTTTTATAAAGAATATCTCTTTGGATTTGAGACTTTAGTCTTTGCAACTTTACAGATCTTCTTTATGCACCAAGAGCTTGTAACACTCCAAAGAGAAAGGAAAATTTGAAATCGCATCATATGACCCCTTTAAATGATCCACTTTCTCTTCCCTTTTCTTTGACTCTCTCTACCCTTGGCTGAGTGTGGTTATTATCTTTCTCTGGAAACATTTGAATGCTTTGACCCTCACAAATGTTTTACAAGTGCAGATCACGGCTGAACACACCTCAGTACAGCCCAGCTCGAGTAGTTCTGACACCCTCAGCAGAAAGTGTTCAAACACCACTTGGACCGAGCCGTGAGGGAGAACTGTTCCAGAATGGAAGTGAGGCATGAAGGAGCCCTTTTCCAATTTTTCATCAGCGAGAAAATTACCCGTGCAGTTTTCAAGCTTACGTATTTCTCGCTACAGAGGAACTTGCTGTTACAGTTTGTTTTTGAAATGCTCTTGACTGCTGCCCAGTTTATCCTTCCACAGCAGCGTACGTGAAGCAAAAAGCGAATCCTTTCGAATTCCTCTCATCCCTTTGTAAGCGAGATTGCCTCCTTAACAAAAGTTCTCAGTGAAGCCCTACTCGGTCTCCTCACACCATTAAACAAACTTCATTCTGACTTCATTTCCCTGTGGGTGTTGCAATCTGCAGTGCTCCTCTTTGAGACCTAATTTCCCTTTAATTAAATTAGTAAGACTTCCAAAGAAATCCGCCAGAGAGGCCCTGCGGCTGGGTTTCTGTTGTCGGGCAGATAACGGCTGTGAGGGTGTGTCATCTATGGAGATTGATGAAGTAATTGAAACAGTAATTGTCAACATGTTGGCTTTTATCTGTTCTGGGAGCTTACTAAAATAAGAGCGTCTGGTTGGCAGTGCACTTGAAAGGCCCAGTTTTACCAGCAGATCTGTAACCGGTCCTATAACATCACTGAAATGTGTCCACTCTTCAGATAAATACACTCCAGATCATGTGTACACTGCAAAGCAATGTCAAAAAACAAAAAAACTATTCAAATAGGGTAGATAAACATGTTTAAACATTATTACTTATATTATTAATTATAATACATTTTCTCTATTAATTATAAAGTAATATTATACATAACATTAATATTAATATTAAAAATGGCTTTTTTTACAAGTAAAAAGCAAAATTTAAAATGTATATATACTTTAAAATATTACATTTAATTCTAAATTATAAGATCATTTTTAAATGTAACATACTTGACATGAAAATTTATTTCAAAGTAGTATATTAAAAATATTTTAATTTAATGCATATAAAAGTTTAAATTAGTAATGTAAATATTGTTAAAATTGTGAATTATTATGAATTATGAATTATTTTATAAGAAATATATAGAATATATATTAATATATTTATTATATATATATATATATATATGAATTATGAATCATCTTATAATTATTTATATTGAACCATTTTTTAATTTAAGGTATATTTATTTTTATTTTTGTTATCAGTTATGTACACTGAAGTGTTAAATTATTAATGATTTTATATACAAAATCTTAAAATACAATATGTAATATTTTACAGTAAACGGTTTTTAAATTATATTTTTAAATTATGAATCATTAATTATGGAGAAAAGCACCTGCTAACAGTTATGTACATTGGAGTATAACTTTGTACTATATTTCAATGTAGTAAAAGAATAAACATAATAATTCTAAATTATTTTGTATTAAAATATAATTTTTTTATTTATTGAATTTCACATTATTACTTACAATAGAATTATATATATTTTTTAAATTATGAATTGCCTTATATTTATGGAGAAACACATGCTTGCATGAACCATCAGAACTTTATTTCATAAAAAATGTTATCAGTTATGTGCATCATTGGTGTGTTTAATGTTGTGTATGATATTATGTAATTAATATTCACAGCATTATTTTAGTGTTGTGTTACTGATGCTGTTTTGTTTTTGTGCTTTGTCGATATGTTCGTTCTGACCATGGTTTCAGGAAAAGCATCTCATGATGAGATGCCCTCCATTAATCGAACTGCATATGAAAAGTATTTTACAGTACATTTTTACAGTGTATAATTGTGCTTCTTACTGGTCTCATTGAACAGAACGCTTGTCTTGCCTCCTGTCACCCCAGTCTCTAGAATGTTGGATGCTCCCCTTCAGGATACAGACTGTGTATTTTGTCAAGCAGAATCGCATGGCCTTCTTCTCTGATTGAAATCACAGCCTCAGGGCTCTAACACTTTGAGAGCGTTCAGCAGCCACAGTGGGAGAAGATGCAGAAATAGACCTGATGAAACAGCCACCTTTGGACAACAGTGAATTCTTGCTCGGTAAATGGCAGTTTCTTGACCTACATTGATGTGTGCTGTATCAATTTAGCATGCAAGTTTTATATTTAAACACAATTTCATAAGTTAATAAGTTGGCCCAAAGCCATATTTAAAAGCAGATGCCTGGCATAAGTCAACTGTGCTTATGTAGATAATTGTTTCCTGGCTGCATTGTGCCGTCATGCATGGGAGGATGTGTTTTTAAACTCTCAGCCTTAATCAGTCACGCAAGTTAATCAGCTACAGACACACACTGATTGACAGGACTTCATTAACACTGCAAATTTTAATCGGGAAAGCATTCACCAGGATGAAATTTGAAATTCTGTACAGAGCACTTGCCAGACACAGTGACTGTTCCTTTAAGAGATGCTTTGGCTCTCCACCCCCTCACTCTCTGTGTCCCTCACAAGCGCTCAGATTGGGTCTTCAGTGCATTCTGGAGTGTGGTAGGCACCACTTAAGAGTAAATATGCCAAAGGTCTGACCAGACGTCAAGGGTGAACGCGTTGCCACATACAGAACTTCACCTTACAGCAGAACTCTATGAGAATTCTAAGAGCAAAAAGGTAAACGAATCATTAAAAGATTCTTCTAGATCAGTTTGACATTAATTTGTTCTTGTTTCATAAAGTTGTCCTGCATTTGATTTGATTGTAATTACTGTGTAATTGTATTTTTTAATACATTTGGCTTTATGGTTATTATTTATCCTTTTTGTTTACATTTAATGTTTATTACATATAGTGTTTTTTTTATTTTGTATTGTTTATTTTATTTGCATGTAATTGCATGTAATTGTACACATATATTTGGCTTTTATATTATTATTATTATTATTATAAATTGTATTTGTATTATTATAACGTTTGTTGAATAATGTTATTTAATTAGAGTTTAATTAGTGTGTAATCCTATATTTAAATACATTATTATTATTAAGTACATTTAATAATTATTATTATTATTATTATTATTATTTATAACTTATTTTATTATATGATTTTTATTTCATTTTGTGTTATTTAATTTATTTTATTTGAATTTGTAAACACATTGGGCTTTTTAAATTATTATTTTATATTCTATTTTATTTGTGTGTATAATTAAATGCACTTGGATTGTATATATATTTTTTTATTTTTTTTATTGTTGTTTATGTTACTTCATTTTATTTTCATTGGATTTTTAAATTGATCTTTTATTTTATTGTTTTTTGTTTTGACTTCAGATAAAAGTTCAAATAATGGTTCATTTTGACCAAACCAAGCTTGTTGGCTTTAAAACGTGGTTCTGTCTCTGAACTCATCGTCTTGTTGCCTTGTTTGATTACAGCTCCCTTCTCACGGAGACTGAAATATGCTTCAAAGGTAGTGACTGAGAAATTGCTGATACTCAGCACTTTCAGCTTTGATGAATTTGAAAAACAGATTTTTTTCTTTCCTTCATGTCAACGGCCAGAGAGTATGAAGTAAATGACACCTTGTCATTCAGTTCGGAGCTTTGGGAATCACACAACATTTAGCAGCTAAGATCATTCGATTTCCTTCATGTCTGTGCATTGTTTACGCTGGAAAACAGCATAATGTATTGCATCTTTTTGAAGGTAGAAATTACACAGCTCTGGTTTTGCACCCCCAAGAACATATAAAACATCCTATAAATATGTTTATGCCGAGCCGAGAGCTTCATAATAACACACATTCTAAATGCACCACATCTGTCCAACCCTCTAAACTCAATCCCACAAACCCTGCTGGGTCTTCTAGCAAACCAAAGCAAGATGGATTCAGAAAGGTCTGTTCCACTGGAGAGCCAATCCCATGTCCAGTCCCAGGACTGGCATCTGAGGTGCTGGAAATGCGCGTGAAGGAAGGGAGCAAGATAAGGAACCTTTTGGGTTTTGCCATGTCTCGAATTCAAAGTGACGGACACACGCCTCCAACATCGCAGGTTCTGTTCAGTGGGACGGGACGGGCTGTGACCAAAACCATCACCTGTGCGGAGATAATGAAACGGAAAGTACAGGGTTTACACCAGGTGTCAAAGCTCCAGTACAGGACAGTGACTGAGGTGTGGGAGAGCCAGGACAGCAGCCCGGTTCAGATGACCGTACACAGAACTCTTCCTTCCATTTGTATTCTTCTGTCCAAAGAACCGCTGGACCCGCAGGAGCCGGGATACCAGCCTCCAGCCGAAATAAACACTCTCTCAGAGGAAAGCAAATGGCCAGATGGACCACAGGGGGCTGGAAAGCCAGAAAAAAGACCAGCGAGTCCTTGTTCTCATGATCTCCCCAGTCTTAAAAGAGCTGCACTGGGACAGGATAAAATTCCAGCTCTGGAAACAGTGAAAAAATGTTACTATAAAAGGGAGGAATTCATATAAATGTTTTTTGTGTGTATTTATAACTTGCTTAACTGTCATATAATTTAGCCATATCAGGATGCAATACATGTGAATGTATAATCTGAGTGATAAAATGCATGATCAAGTGATTTTTTTTTTATTACTTCATAATAGTCTGTAAATAAATGACAAATAAATAAAATAAAATATAAAAACAAATAATTTATTGTTGGCTATTTCTTACACTCCTTCACTGTTATTTTCCCTGCTCAGTGATTTTCATATTTTCTCTCGTGCTCTTGGTTTTACCATTATAAATTTAGTATGATTGGGATACTATTATAGTTTATAATAATATTTTGTTTTTATTTTTTCCCATTTTAATTTTATTTTTTACAATTTTAGTAATTTTGTTGTGTTTTGTCAATTTTATAATTTTTTTAAGTCTAAAGTGATAATAAATAAAATATTCATTTTCATAGTTACAGTCAAACTTTTTTCATTTTTATGTATATTTTTATTAATTATTTTAGTACATCAGGTTAAAAAGATTTATTTTATTTCAGTTAACTTTAAATTTGCATGAAAAAACGTTTTTTTTTTTTTTATGATTTTAGTTTTAATTTTTATTAACTATAATAATAACCCTATGTTTACTTTATGAAATGTAATACTGCCCCCTGCTGGCAAGAACAACTATTTTGGAAACATGCTTGTTGCTGTATTATCTTTAAATGAAATTCACATTTAGGGTTAGAAGCTAAAAACTATAGCACTTTGGCAACATATTTTTACCGTTAACTTTTCAATAAAAGACGAAAGTCAGACTTTTTAATGTATTTTATCTGAAACTATATTTCAGTAAAATTATATCAACGCTACGATTGCAAAATCTGCATATGTAATGAAACTGAGCTATTTTGATCAAAGTAATTGTATGACAACAGTGACGTAATATTTCTAATGATGGCATATAAATGCCATAAATGATGAGGAACTGCTTGTGTGTTTAAATGGATGCAGTAAATGCAGAATATTGCACCTTCCGTACGTTTTTGTCAGCTCATAGAGAATGACTGTGATTTGTATACAGTACAGAAATTTATCTTTTGTCCTTCATGCTCTTTTATAATCCTCTTTAGCAAACCCTCTCGCTATTCATGACCATGCGCAGCCAGAGTCCACCACACACGGCTTTATTGCCGAGCCAGTGCGCATGCGCAGTCACACGCCAGTCTCGTGTTATCAGGTCGGGTATCTTGACTATCTTGACTATCCTTCAGTCCGTCGAGTTGCGCTTGAGCCCGGTGAGCCGCACTATGTTCAGAGCCGCCCTTCGACTCTCTGTCTCCGGTGCTCGGAGTTTAACAAGGTCACGGCCACAATATACAGGTAAATGCAGAATTTGCCATTAATTATGAAACTGCTGATTGGAAAAACGACAATAAGAGGCAGAGTTAACGGAAACACCTTGAACTTTAGCTTAGCACATAAGCTAACCAAAGCCGCACCGGTGCCTTGCAAGAAAGGTTATACCTTTCAGAAGTTATCACACGCTAAATCGTAATTTGGATAACAGCATTTCCACATGACAGTCGCGTTTTCCCAGTCATTTATGAAGTCCTGTAGATGTTTTCTCACAGTGTCCTTGCAATGACCCGCTAGAGTGAGGCTTCGGCCCAGCGCGAGGAGGAAACGCGACACTCAAACTGAAAGCATCCCAGATTGACACTTTTATTCTGTCAGATTGACATTTCATTGAAACAGCTAGTCTAGTGTGTAAATACGTGGGTTGTGACAGCTTTTCAAACAGCCGGTGTGGTTTACATAAACTCCTCTGTAAGTTAGCAGTTTTGTCATACGGTAAATGAATACGTGCGCCGCAAGGTTGCATGTATGAAGAATGCGCATAAATTCCTATTGCATGAATATAAAGTGTCGCTGTAGCTAATACTATCAGCCAGAATGTTTTCTATGACAGTGCACTGACCTCTATGAAAACCCACACCTCATATGCAAATGTAGTGTCATCAGAATGTACTTCACTTCATGAACGTACAAACATCTAGTTTGCATGTTTTTAATTATACGTCTCGTTTTGGGGATATCAGTTGAACTTTTGTCTGACCTTCTTTAGCTGATAGATAAGCATTAGCCCAAATCATACTGACCCAACGGACCATGTACCAGTCAAACATGGGTCAAACAAGAGCACTGGACCAGTTCCAACTAGAACAAGGCCTGTATGCAAAATGTCACTGCACTATTAAGTGTTTTTCACCATCGCTGAAACATGAAATGATTTTGGATTAGATTTATGGCCCTTTCATGCTTACAGTACTTCCCGGAAGTACTTTGGCTGTGACAATGTTATTATTGTCTGTATGTCGTTTTCTAAGGCTGATAAAGTGAGTAATTTTTGCTAAAAGTCTCTTCTGATTGTCTCTGGTCTTCCTCTTCCACAGCTTCAGTAGCTGCTCGTTCTTATTCCCATGGCAAACAGGAGACAGATGAAGAGTTTGATGCCCGCTGGGTCACTTACTTCAGTAAGCCAGACATTGATGCTTGGGAGCTGAGGAAAGGTGGGTGACGGTGGCGCTTTGACCTTGTTATTGAATCGGCAGCTGTGCATTCGACTGCTGAGCTTGTAAAGTGAGAATTTACTCTCATAAATTTATTTTAGTGGCCATATGTTCTGTTTAAAATCCTCTTGAATCTGAATGCTGCTCTTTAAGATAGCCATATTTCTGAAAGTGAGTTCTAAGTGAATTCAGTAGCAAGCTATAGTGCATTACTGTATCTTCCCTGAAATGTTTTTTGTTGTTTGCTGCCAATTTTTTTTCCTGAAAATTAATATACAATCTTAAATACAATTTTTTTTAAATTATATATACTTTTAAACATTTTACATTTAAAATTATTCATATATATATATATATATATTACTTGCACCATTAGACAACAAAACAAGTTTCCACCAGTAACAGTAGTGTTTCTGTTTGTTTTTAATATTTGCTAACCTGTAAAGCTGGTTTAGTTTGATCCGTTAGTATCACTTCTTCCAAAATTTGTCTGTTTATCTTTAACCTGTAAAATCTTTGGAACAAGGAAGTATGTTTTCGGTTACAAGCTCGAACTGACTGTAGAGTAAATACATGTCTTCTTTTGTTTTGCTTCAGGAATGAACACTTTGATCGGTTACGACTTGGTACCTGAGCCAAAGATCCTGGAGGCAGCCCTGAGAGCCTGTCGGAGGCTAAACGATTTGGCCAGTGCCATCCGCATCCTCGAGGCAGTCAAGGTCAGTAAAACTCTCTGGACAATAGCAGAATATGCCACAGTGGCATTAATTAATTTATGTCTTGAAGCTGCATTATTTAACGTGATTTTTCTGAAATAATTTTTTACTTAAAATTGTTTTACATTTTAATTAGATTTTATTTTATTTTACTCATACTCCTTTATTTATTTATTTTAATTAATTTATTTATTTATTCACACAGGACAAATCTGGCCCACACAAAGAGATCTACCCCTACGTTCTCCAAGAGCTGCAGCCTACCCTCAATGAGCTTGGTATCCCTACACCTGAGGAGCTTGGCATTGACAAAGCATAGATGTCTGCGATTGTGGTGAGTATCAGCATGCAATTTTTAAAAAAAGGACACAATTCAACCTCTAAACAATTGCAAGATGTGTTTCCTTATTTGATTTAACATGTGCATCTTTCCTTTTTACTTACAGAGTCTTCCAGGAGACTGCTGCTCTTGTCTGGACTGAGTAGACCACTGTACTTGAAGTCTTTGCCTCGTGTCATGGTGTTTGTGTTATATTTAATTGGCCTTTATTATGTTATTTTGCTTGTAAAATATTAATGGACCTAATAAAGGGAGATATATCTTTACTCAATCTTGTTGTGTTTTTATCTGATGACTCAGGTTTTGCTTCAAACTTGTATTAACTTGTATTTTTTATAAGGGTTATAATGAATCACAACAGAAAAATCTATCCTCTTAATCTTTCAAAATGGAAAACTATTTCTGTTAAATGTATTGACAACCTAGTGAATTGTTTTATTTGTAATTTAATAATAAAAAATAAAAAAAAACTTTACCTGTGACTGTGCGAGACTTCCGTTTCATTAACTGTATGTAAACAGAATAATAACAGTAACGGACTGTTTTTGCACAGCTAAAATAACTGGGAGCGGCCAACACCGGAAGTCTCGCACATTAAAGGTAACAACTGCTGCGCCCGCTGTTACGTTAAAAACAAGGTGCATAGTAAACCGTTCTTGTTTTTCTGTTCGACACAAGCTATGATTATTTAGTAAATGTTATAGCACTTTTGAACCAGTGGAGGGCGCAGCAGGAATGCCTAAATCATATCAAAAAACATTCAAAAATCTAAACATTTAAAGTTGTGTATGCATAATGAATAAAAAGGTTTTAGGCAAAACGTGTTTTTCCCCATCGTACTATTAATAATTGTTCATTTCCGTTCTTCTATAAACATTGTGGCTAATTTGGGGTCAGAATTTCGAACCTAAAATAAAAAATGGCAGTCTAATAATAGATGCTTGAAACAGCCATGCAAGTGTATGTTAACTCCCATCGGTTTTTGTGCTATAAATATTTTACTTAGCTGCTTGCAAAGGGGAAACGTAAGAACGTAATAACTTGTTGCACAAGCCAGTGGGGCGGGATTTAAATGTGCGGTAATGTGCGGGGGGTTTGGCTCCGGCTGGAGGAGGAAAAGTCGAGGGGACTGTGGGAGTCCCTCAGCGCGCAGTTCGGGAGGTGAGGTCAGGCGTTTCCCCTTTGGCTGGCCCCACTGTCGAGTGTTTTTTTCCCCTCTGCAAACACCGAGAGGTTTATTATCGTTCTATCAGAGGGGATAGTAGGCTACACGTTCGGGTGGATGCACACGTACTCGGTGCGCTGAGCAAAACACGCACGGTGGTCTATCTAGGAAAAGAGTGATGGTGGACAATTCCAGTAGCAGCAAAGCGCAAGTGGTGAGTTCCGTCCTGTTGGCACAGAGCCCTGTTGAATGTATTGATAAGCTACTGTAATATTTAATCAGCAGACATCGAGCGCATAAAATATTGCATGTACGTTTAAGAGTTTTTGATATAAACTCAATGAGTCGGTATTTATTATAATTACATTCGTGTGAATGATCAAGCTATTATATGTAGCGAAAATCCACATTGTACACGTCACGATTTCAAGATTTTTTTTCTGATGATACAACTTGAGCTGTTTATTAGTTGTTAAAGTTCGTGTGCTGCTGGAGTCGAAAAGTCAAAAACATCTCCGTTTGTTTCCGTCAGAACGCGATACTTTGTTGCGTCGTGTGTTCGTTCTCTTTTTTTAACAGCTTAATTGTTTTTGGAAGAGCGCCATACTTTTGGGCAGCCATGATTCGACTGTGAACTGAATGTCTTCTTTTATTGCGCTCACTTATCAAACTGTGCTTTAATTAGTGATAAAGTAACCGCATAAATCGACTGGATTTGGCTAAATATTAATTATTTAACAAAATGTAAAGCGACACGCCGTTTTGGCCGGACATCCGGTCGTTCTACTATCCCGACTGGTCGCCTCTATGGGCGGGGTCAAAGGTAGGTTGGCCTGCTGGGCAATAAGCGAGCCGCGGAATGCGACGTTAATCTTTTTGGGACGTATAAATACTGTTAATACGAATTAAAATTATTGCGAAATTAATTCGAATTCCACCCAGCCATGTCCGTTGTGATGATTTGCTTACACGTATTTGTTTTTCATTTAAATTAAACAAATTTGACTTTCCTCCATGTCGTTTGTACTTATTTATTTACGCGTATTTGTGTTATATTTGTATCTAATTCGAATTGAGTCCATTTGAATATCTCAACCGTGTCGTTTGATTATTTGATTGCGTCGATAATTCGAACTCTAATGCCTTTAAGTTAATGATGTTGGTTTGAATTCAAGTTGCTCAAAAACAGTGTGATTGTTTCGTTTACACATTAATTGTTGTGTTGCGTGAACGTTTAAAAAAACGTAACTTTTGAAATTTAGTTATTAAAATGTTTATTTGTATGTATTTTCAACCAATAATGAAAATTCTGTCAGACATTTCCCACCCTCAAGTTGTTTCAAACCTGTATGAATTTATTTCTTCTGTTTAACACAAAATATGATATTTTGAAGAATGTGAGTAACTAAAGAGTTGCTGGTCCCCACTGACGTCTATAGTATGGGGAAAACGGTCTGGTTACCCACATTCTTCAAAATTCAGCAGAAGAAAGAAATTCATACAGGTTTGGAACAACTTGAGGGCGAGTAAATGATGACACTATTTATATATTTAATTATTTGTTTGTTTTTTGAGGGGTGAACTAGCCCTTTAAATGTTGATCATATTGAACTGTTGTTTTAGTAGAGTATGTTGCACTTTCTTCATCCTAAAATATTTGTTTTTTTAAGTGGAAAAAAAAATGAATTTAGCTTTTAAAAATATGTTTACAGAATTAATTGACTTATTTTCCTCTATCCACAATCCAGCCCAGCTTGTCTCAGGACAGCGGTCTGGCTGGTGCATTTTCTCAGGTGGCTTTCGGAAGTGCGGCTGGAGTCAAACTGGAGGCGGTTATGGAGCAGCTCCAGAGACAACAACAAGTTAAACTGGAGATGGAGCGCAAGGAGAGACACCTCAGGGAAGCCCATATTCTGTACGCCCAGCAGCTGGCTGCACAGCAAGCCATCATGGCCTCCGCCAGAGCTCAGGGCACCCCATTAACCCCTGATTTCTACAGCAAAAACTCCAGAGACAGAGCGCTGAAAGGCGACCAGGGGCCTCAAACTGCCAGGGGGCCCATGAAAACTGGCTCTGACCAAGTACATGAGGAAGACGCTGCTGATGAGATGGACAGAGGAAGAGGGTCCGAGGGGGACGAAGACGACGACGATGAGATGATGGATGGGGAAGACGGTAGCGAAGAAGAGGAAAGCGAAGGCTTGGAGTTCCTCAGGAAGCAAAGTCTTGCGCTTCAGCAAGCGTCTGTCGGAGTTCCTCCGTATACGTTCCCCGTCTATGCCGCATCGCCATCCGCTGCTAAAAAACGTCCCCTGTCGCCGACCACTAAAGTGAAAGACGAACCTGAAGACTCCCTTCCCGACCAACAATCGTTCAGCACACCAAACGGACTGGCTGATTGGAGCCTCGATGACTCATTCAAACAGGTTTGTATCTATATTTCTTTGACTTGTCATTAATCTCAAGAGGTTTCAGTATGTCAGGCATTCGCAGGCATTGTGTTTACTCTCATTATATCACCAATGACCTACAAAAGCAGCAAAACAGCATATTTTCATTTATCTTTGCATGATTTTAGGAGTGCCAGATCATGAGATGAATTGTAGAGAGTCTTTACATGTTCATAAACTGTAGAACCACTAAAACAGACTCATCTCGGCTTACTGAAATGCTATCGGCTCTGAATAGGACATCTAATCCAGTTTTCTCGAGCGCAACAGGAATACGTGTTCTCCCTAAAGTGTACAAAAGAATTGGGTTGGACTTCTACCTCTTTAATAAAAGGGAAGGGTTTAGTGAATGAGCTTTATTGAGTCACTTCATACAGCATTGTTGAGTGTAATTTTAGTCCGGAGATTTTCACAAAATATGTCCAGATCACTCCAAAATAATAAATAAAGAAATATAAATTTTATTTTGCTTTAAGGAAAAGAAACCTATTCTTTACAACCATTAAAGATTTCTGTGTTTTGACATTATTTACTTAAATTAAGCACAATTCCCCATAAATTCTCATTACCATAATGCAAAAAGAATTCTTGTTTTCGTATTATCATTACCTTAACATAAAAACGATATTATATTATTAAATTAAAATGTTCATAAATGATGGTAGTATTTGTTATACTGCCTTTTAATTATGCTTATTTAAATATAGATTTAAAAAAATGAAATCGCAGTAATGAGAATCATAATTAAAACAATGGAAATAGAAAGTGTCAAAAGCCTTATGACAATGAGAATTTGGTGTAAAATGTGCTTAATTGTCCCGAAAATAATTACTAATAAAGTATAATTTTTTTATTCATATTTTTTGAGGTGTGTTTTCATACATTTTTTTTTTACATTATGGAAATGAAAATGTTATATAATTATAAATAATGATAGTATGTTATGCTGCCCTTTAATTTATTTGATTTCTAATTTTTAAAAAAATCTATAAAATGCTAAAACGTCTAATCCATTTTTTTTTTTTTTTTTGAGCACAAGAGGAATTTGCGTTAATCCAAATATGTACAAAAGACTTTGGGCCTCTGTTATTTTTTTTCCCCTTCTGGTTGAGTTCTACTTCTTTTTAAAGCTATTGTCCTCCTCTTCCCTTATTGTCAATAGTCTCCTGCTGTGAGCCAAGCTGTACCCTCAGACATGGTCCTACAACTCAGTCAGTTAATTTATCCATTTATTCATCCCTAGTCTTTAGGGAATTCTGTCCTGACATAAGGCTTTTGTCCCTGGATATCCCTGACGTCTGGCGTTCTGGCAGGCAGCCCAACAGGAGTGCGCTTTCATTCTCTCTTTCTTCCTGCTATCTCACTTTCCTCTGTCATTCCCCCTTCTGCTGGTGTTTCTTGAGAACAAGCTCTTGGCAGTGTGCTGTAATGCTGTCTTGGCCTGTGACCAGAGAGGCACGCTGTCAAGTTGCAATACAAGAGGCAGAATGTTACAGGCGCGTGCTTTTTGGAGAGCTGCCCTGACAGTTCACACGTGGAGATTTCCCACAGTTGAAATAGTCGAAACTGGACAACTGTGCGTGGGACTCTTAAATAAGCATGTTTAAAAGGATTATTAATCCAATATTCAAATTCTGCCATCATTTACTCACCCTCAGGTTGTTCCAAACCTGTATGAACACACAAAAAGACATTTTGAGAGATGTCTTCACTTTTTGTGTCCATACAATGAAAGTCAATGGGGTCCAAAGTTGGACATTGGACATTTGTCAAAAGATCATTTTAATGTTCCACAGAGGAAAGAAAGCCAGGATTCAGGATTGGAACTACATGAGACAACTTCTTCATTCTCATGTTTGGGTGAAGTTATTTTCATAAACGTAATTTCGTCCTTTTAAAAGGCTTGCATCAATCATGATAAGGATGAAGCCGTCTTTCAGAAGACCGTCTCTGTAGGTTTAATGTAGAGAGACATTTCCCTGTAGTGCTGTCATCCATTTTAGTGGTCTGAGCTCTTTGTTTGCTCAGCTGTGCTTGAGTGATCGATCAATCAGGGAAAAATGGATTGCTCTAATTTCATACGCACACTCTTATGGCTTCCTTCAGCCCTTGATATTTGCATGCTTTCAATCAAAGCCCATTTACCCTACTTACATTGAATAATACAACATTGATATATATATATACCGAAAGCCCCATTTAGCAGTGCATCCATTTAATTCCGTGTTTCTTTGATGTTATGACTGTGTTTTTATGCAAAACATCCAACATGGTTTTATTGAGGGTTACTGATAACAAACACGTTCAAGCGGTTTTATTTGCGGTAGATCAGTAACAACAAGCACAAGTCGGTAAAAGTATAGTGATGTTTGGGAAGGTTGTATGTTGACAGGCCGGTCTGTGATGTTTTCATCACACCCATGTCATTATATATGTATTTATAGAGGGTAATGGTCTGAGGGCTTGTATACTGCTTTTCAAATATAGGCTTGTCCACGTGTATACGAGACAATAGGAGATTCAGTGCTGTGAAAAGGCTGACGGTTGGACTTCTACCTCATTACTAAGAGGGAAGAGTTTAGTGAATGAGCTTTATAGAGTCACTTCATGGTGGTGAGTGCATTTTAGGGGGGTGATTTTCACAAAAACAAATTGTCAAGAAAATGTCCAGGATCCTTCAAAAATCAAAAGGAAAACTAGAAGATTATATATTGCTTTATTAAAATAAAGCCTGCCTTTACAAGTCTTTAGATAGTAAAACCTTGTAATTTAAAAGAAATAATAATTTATACAACCAAATTGAATGCATGGAACTGAAGTCATTTTTTTATTGAAATAATATACTTTAGTTACTTTAATTACTGAATCTGTTTCACGTTTTGTTTATTTAATTAGATTTTTATTTAGTATTTTTGGTTGAATTTTAATGCACAAACAGCAAAAACAGACTTCTTTAATAAGCAAGGTTTTACAGCTTGAGGGGCTTCAATCCCACCCCCGCCCTCTTTTTTTTTTTTTTTTTTTTTCCCCCCAGGGCGACAGATGATTCGCTTCCTGAAGGAAATGAAATCTGATGAAAATCTTTTTTTGGTCCCACCCGTCTTTATTTCTGTCCTTTAGTATTTAATGATGCTCTCTGTGGTAACAGTATCAGATTGCAGGGTGGGGGGGATGTGAAGAGACTGGTTTGATGGCACTGACTACACAAAAGAGAACAGATGCCACAAATGGCATTTTTAAATGAGGGTTGGGGGTTGTCTTTTTGAAGCTTTTCACACTTAAATGGATAAGCCTCAGTCAATCAGTAAACACCTTTGGTAAAAGCACAGTAGTCGGGTGTAAAGTTGGCGGCAGTGTTTACTCATAATCTTAGTGAACGGGGGAATTAATTGGCAGTTTGCAGATAAAAAAAGTTCACCCCAGCTTTGTTTAGAATCTCCAAGGGATAGGACTTTCAGGTTTTTCAGGGAGGCCTATGGATGGAGATGTTTGGTTTGGGGATGTTATGATCGTTATTTGTATTTCCTGTGCTTGAAAAGTTGAGTTTTATTGTTGCTGATTTGCTTTTCGTTTTTACTAGCATTGAATTCAGTAAATCATCTCCCAAGTCAATGAGGAGGTCAAATGGCTGCCATTAAACTTTTCATTGAACAAATGGCTGAGGCCAGTCCAGATAGCTTGGCGCCCTTTAAACCTAGCGTATTTAGTGGTAGCTGACACAATGCCCTTTTTAGGGAGCTCGGCATGGTAATCTAGTGTGATTAATGGAGTTTTAATCAGGCTCAGTTGACGTCGAAGCACGCATGTGCCTTGAGTTACAGCCTCCCATTTGGCGAGTATGATGACCATATCAAAGGCATCGGGTCAATAGAAACACCCCCGCTACTTTGATTCTGCATTTGTCAGGAGAAATATATGGCGGCAATTAGTAAAATCTTTAAACCAAGTACCTGTTTATTATTTTAGGGGCCAAATATTCATTCTAAGTCTTACTTTGAAACCTCCGGTCGCATTTTTGCCACACTCTTTAAAAATAAAGGTTCTTTTTTTGGCATTGATGGTTCCATGAAGAATCTTTAACATCCATACATTATTAAAAAATAGTTTCCAAAAATGTGTTTTCACAGCGAGTGAACAGTGAACAGTTCTTTTCTTAGTGTGAAGGACATTTTATTAATCTAAATAACTTTTTTCCACTATAAAGAGCCTTTTGTGCAGTGGAAAGATTCCTTGAATGATAATGCCAATAAAGAACTTTTATTTTTAATAGTGTTGAATCCTTCCATTGCGCAAAAGGTTCTTTATAGTGGAAAAAGGTTACTTGGGTGTTTAAATTGGGTGTAAAAAAAAAAAAAGGTTCTTTTAAAAAAAAAAAAAGGTTCTTTGGAGAATCAAAAATTGTTCTTCTATGGCTGTGAAAACCTTTATTTTTAGGAGTGTACCCAACATGGATTGGGTTATATTGTCGTCTTCACGGTTGCTATGGCAAAAGTGATGTGTACGAATAAACAAAAAGGCAAAAGTGCTTTAGATCGCAGACTCTTGATGTTCTCCCTTCCCCCAAAAGTGCTTTTTTCTGAACGAACAACAGGAAATTTGTCCTTGGGTTTGGGAACAATCTTGTTTTGTCGAACTCTGTTGTATTATTTAACTGTCAGCGTCACCTTGACAAGATTTCACCCCCCACGCCAACAATACAGCCCAGCCGGTAGCAATCAATTCTTATTATATCAGGGATTGCTGTCGCAGTGGAATGATTTTCCATATAAATTATCAATGACCCGACGGCCTCACACTTGTACGTTCGCTTCAAATGTTAGCACGACATCTGGTGCGTATTATTAGCACGGCGTAGCTTGCTTCTCTTGCGCGTTACGGGCATTAATGCGCTCGCGAGGTCTGTCAATCTCTATCTGGTAGTTTTGACAGCTCTTGGTGGTCCATCTTGATGGAGAAGTTTCAGTCGGACGACCCTCCTGGGTCCTGTGATGATGTGATCACTGGCGTCAGCTCAAAGTGTAGCCCATCTGTGCGATAGATCAGCGCCGATTCAATTAGCAATGGTCTTTGCTCTTAAGAATATCATCTCGACAGGCTGATTCCATGATAAAACATTGTTTATTTGAATTGCAAGCTGTCAGATGGATGCTTTATAGCCTTGTTTTGGTGCCATTCCGCCCTTCCCGTTTTCAGCGCAGTGTGAACTATCTGGTCGGGTGGTAACTCTAACCCTTGAATAGGAGGCATTTGATAGTAAAAATCTTTAAAGGCCAGAGGCAAGAATGTGAGGTTGGTGAGGGGCTGGCGTCTGCGTCTAGTTTGTCCAGCCCCACCCAAAGGAAACATTCCAAGTGGAATTAGAGTTTCTTTTCTTCAAATGGCGAGAATTCCCATTAGGGGCCTGTGCATAAAGGGAGAATAGAGGGAGTGTCTTCGTCACAGCCGTCCTATGATTTGTGACCGTTTCTAGTCCATTTCACCAAATGTAACCGAAGTAAGTAATGGAGTGGGGAATGGTAATCAACCAGAAAAGTATATGGGGAAGGGAAGGGGGTGTTTTCTTATTTGTCTGTCCATTTCCTTTCCCTCTTAACAAGTATAGAATGTTTGTCCCCAACCTCCTCAAAACCTGTCCCAACTCGCTGGAGATGTTTGCAGCCTTCGTTTTACCAAAAGCAGCTTAGGGCTTTATAATCACACAGTATCTATTTATCAATGTCACTAGAATGTGGAATTTCAAGCACACCTAGGAAGAAATCAAGTGCTAAAAAAATGCATACGTCACATAACCCAGTGGGGTTGAAAGTAATGTTGTTGTGTCATCAATAAAAACATGTTTATATTGGCTAAAAGTACATTTTGTGCTATGAATAATCTAGTTATTTTTTATATCCGTATTTCTGTTTTTCCCCCGTATATTTCTTTATTTTTATTAGCTATTGTTATCCATTTTATTATTATTACTTGAGCATAACCGTTTTTTATTTATTTATTATTTTGGTCAAATTGTTTCTGGTTTTCAAATAACTTTTTTGGAAAAAGTGGACTGCACTTGTTAGTCCAGTTTGACTACATTAATGAATGTGCTTTACAGAGGTAGACAGGATGCAAGAATGGCAAGGTATTATAAACAGGACATCATCATCAGGAATATCATCATGCTCTGAATCCTGTAAGGCCCCAAATTTCATTCTTGAGGGATTATTGGCATTTTAAAATTCTTAAATTTAGTAGAAAAGCCGCCCAGGACAGGGGAACTTTTGGGATCTGCCCTCCTTCAGTTTCATCCTTTCCAAACTTTCCGATACTGAGATAGGGCCATGGTGGACTGAGATGTTCACACCGGTGTCTATTTGTTTGAAAGACTATCTGTTTTCTCATGTAGCACCCAGTCAGGACAAAGATAATGGATGTGAACTCTGCCTCAGGCCTTTGCAGGATGTTTAAGGATTTGGACAAGTAGTTACAGGCCCTGGCTTTGGGCCTTTTGTCTCTCTTTCGGCTCTTCTTAACTATGTGCCATTTGTATTGTTCAAAGGGCTATATCAACCAATAAGGCCTAATAAAGCTACTTTGTGTTTTTTTTTTTTACTTTTGTAGTAAACTTTACTGTTTTTTTTTCTTCTTCTTCTTTTTTTTTTTGATACAGTTGTACAGGCTGCACATTTTACAGACTTTTTCCCACAGTGGACTTCCCATGTCATCTTATTGTGGGATACTGGACAGCCACACACCTTCAAATATCACTTAGTGTTGTTCGGCATACAACCATGAATTGCTCTTAATGGATCCATTACAAATTCCCAGGGATAAAAGTCCCCAATCTACTCCCACCCCCACCTCTCCAGCCTCGATCGCTCCTGGCACAGCAAGGAGCCGAATAAGTGAAACTGTGACTTTTGGCAGTGGAGACCCAATTATTTGATTTGGATTAAAGATCCAGGCCATACCCCATGGTGCTGTTCAGTGCTGTCGCCTGTGGAGCAGCTGCAGCGCTGTTGAAAATCTAATGGGCGTGTGGCACTTGGACAAGTTTAATTGATCTTTCTTTTTGTCTTTATGTAATATGGTTATTGTAAAATAGTGATGGGCGGAATGTAGGGCTGAACGATTTTGGAAAATCTAATTGCAATTTTTATTGTATTTTTTTTACCAATATTGCGATCGTGATTTAATATGCGATTTTTTTTTTTTTAAAGCTCGTTATGTTCTGTATTATTCAACAAAGACCATGCAGTGGTTCTCAAGCTTTTTTGGTCGCGACCCCCTTTAAACCTATAAGAAAATCTGAAAAAGAAAATCCACCTCAGACTACCAAATAATTTCTTTAAACATTATGAAAAATTAATGCTTTTTTTAATTTAAAAAACCTACAGGGAAAAAAACACCTGCATCACTTGAAACATTGAAAAATAGCATAGAGAGAATTTAAAGTAAAAAAAATACATTTTTTACATACTGTATTATTGTTTCTCCTCTATGCCCCGCCTTTTTTCGATTTTTACAAAGCTCATCGGTCTGAAAAGCGAGGTGTGCGCAGATTGGCCAGCTATCCAGTGCGTTGTGATTGGCTGAATACCTCAAGCGTGTGATGGAGCCTGGGTCTGTGCGACTTCATCTATGGCTTTTCTCTTCCCTTTCACAACCCGATCTATCTCCCATTCTAAGTTACGTCCTTTGGCTGTTTACGATTTTATTTATTTTCTTTTTCTGCTGATGGAGTACGTTTGAAGTACGTTCATTATATACGCTTTCAAATATTTCCACGTGTAACGTTAGCATGCCAGGGTTGCCAGGTTTTCACAACAAAACCCGCCTAATTGCTACTGAAAACTAACTGTCCGCAACAAACAATGTTGATCTGCCGTGGTACAAGTCCTTGTGGAGATTGAAAGAATGCCATCATCTCCTGTTCCGTTGTTGTCTCCTTTTTGTAGTTTTAAATAATGATTTAATGATTTGATATTTATTTGCCGCCGTCACGGCTATAATGCTTCTCCGACGAGCCGTTTCTTCTTCAGCTTTTGCCATGGTACTGCGGGTTACACCAGCAACATGCCCGTGGACAGAACTGACTAGCGGTTTGCATGTGTACTGCACGTTGACGCAGACAACGACGCAGAAGTATAAATGAAAACTGATGCATAGCCTACGGCGTAAAGGCTACCGCGTAGGTCCGACGCAGAAGTATAAATCAGCCTTTACTTTCGCGTGTCACGTGACCGAGTGTAATCGCAGCCTCTGCGATTGAAAAATCGCGTTTTGTCATATCGCGATATTATCGCAAATGCAATTAATCGTTCAGCCCTAGCGGAATGGCAAAAATCTTATATTCTTATATCACAGTAGTAGTATGTAGTAATTTTTTGCTGAGAACTGCCTGTACCTTTTTCTGTACCTCTGTCTTTTCTGTTTGTTTGTTTGTTTGTTTCATTTATTTATTAATTTATTTTTATTTAGAACTTGATTGTATTCTTTTTAAAATGTATTTCTCTGATTTTATTTATTTATTTTTATTTTATTTATTTTTTTGCATTTTTTATTTTGAGAACTTGCCTCTATCTTTTTTGTTCTTATTTTTGTTTTATTTATTTATTTTTATTGTTTGGGGAATTTCTTTGATTTTGTTTTTCATGTCTTTTTTTGTCTTGTTTTTTTAATGATTTCTTTTTGTTTTGACCTTGAGTACCTCTATCTTTTCTTTTTATTTATTTATTTATTCATTCATTCATTTATTGTTCTTTTGTTTTGGTTCAGTTTTTGTTTTTATATGGGTAACTTGAGTGTATCGGTCTTTATTTTTACCATTTCTTTCTTTTTTTATTCTGTTTTTTTTCAGTTAATTTGTATGATTTGATATTTTGCAATGTTACTTAGTGACTGTAAATGACCTATATTTACGTTAAATGCATGTGACTCATCAAAACGAAATTGCTCCCAACAAAGCTATAATCAACAAGGCTATCTACACTGAAAGTGTGGTCTGTTGCACCATTTGAAGTGTAGGCTGTCATTTTATTTTTTTGTGTCCTTATATATTTGCACCACAGATTTACAGTATAGCAGAATCTGTTTTTATATGGGTAACTTGAGTGTATCGGTCTTTATTTTTACCATTTATTTCTTTTTTTTTATTCTGTTTTTTTTTTCAGTTCATTTGTATGATTTGATATTTTGCAATGTTACTTAGTGACTGTAAATGACCTATATTTATGTTAAATGCATGTGACTCATCAAAACGAAATTGCTCCCAACAAAGCTATAATCAACAAGGCTATCTACACTGAAAGTGTGGTCTGTTGCACCATTTGAAGTGTAGGCTGTCATTTTATTTTTTTGTGTCCTTATATATTTGCACCACAGATTTACAGTATAGCAGAATCTTTACATTGTCATACCGCCCAACCCTGTTGTAAAAGAATGCTTTAAGAAGAAATCAAACAACTTAAGTGCCTCAACTGAATAGTGACTCATGGTGAGTGCTGATGACACATCTGTCCCACACAGCATGATCTCTAACTTATCAAAATGCAATTACCACCCATTCCTATCAGCATACTGGTATATTTGCATTAACACCCAAAGAGGTCTGCTTGATAGGGGAGGTTACTGTTTCATCTCAGTTGAACAATCCTATCTAAGTGTTGATAGCACTTCGGGAAGCCCACCCTGTTATAGCATTACTGCCTGTTGACTTAATGTCTCTGGTTTCTCAATGATAGATTATATTCACATTAGAAGATCTCCGTTTGCGCCCTTTTGCTAGGATATATCACTTATCTAGTAGACTCATGCTGTGGTTTCCACCCGTACTGATGTTTTTCACTAAAATAATATTTTTCATGAGCTACACTTAAAAATAAAGGTTCTTTATTGGTGTCGATGGTTCTATGAAGAACCTTCAACATCTGTGGAACCCTTTCTTTGCACAAAAGGTTCTTTATACTGGAAAAAGCTTCTTTAGATTTTTAGAATGTTCTTCACACTAAAAAAAAATTTCTTTTAAGAACTGTTCACTCAAAGGTTCTTTGAGGATCTAAAAATCACTTTTGGAACCTTCATTTGTAAGAGTATAGAGTTTTGTGTCCATCCTTTTTTCACTCCATATTAGATGTGTGCCAGTTTATATTAGATAATATTGGATGTTTCTGCATGCTTATTATTTAGATTACTTTTGCCATCATCTAACTCTGTTATTCTTTAAAATCACTGATAAAGATTACAGTTAACAGCGTTATTAAATTAACACTGTTAATTGTAATATTTAGTAAATGTATTTATACATACAATTTTATATTTATTTCATTTTAAATGCTATTTTTTGTTTCTTTTTAAAATGGTATGCAATTTAATATCAGTCATCGCTGTCTTACAAATGTTTTGGTATCACCTGTATTTTAGATGTATTTCAGTAGTTTTTTTATCGGACTATTGAATATTTAATTGTTCATTCTCATTTTCTCTATATTTAGATTTAAAATTGATCATTAAAACACTAATAATTATTTAATATTTATCTTTAGCAAATCTCAAAATGACTTTTTTTCATATCATATATGTTGTGATGCCTATATTGACTTTTGCATTTATTTTCTAATGTTTTTTTTTTTTTAGACCAAATTGTATAGAATTTTTAATATTGGCCTGTATTGGTTTTTGGTCATAACATGAAAATAATAATCAGCCAGAAATTTTCTAAAGTTTGCATATGGTACATTTGTACTTTCCTTGTAGCTTCTGTCCACTGTCACCCAGTTTTCAGCTCCGTACCCCTTCTTGTTCACACAAGACCGACCCTTGGAGTTCAAAGGTTAGCGTTAAGGAACGCCTTCCTGACATGCAGACAGGAGCCTGTTTGTGCATCTTGACTCCCGACACCCAATAACTCACTTTCTGTCCTTTCAAACAGTGGCCCCCAATGTCATCCTCTTCTGTCACGTTGTTTTGCTAATTGTTTTTCTCTCTTTTCTCGTAGAATGGAAATTCAAGTTGGAATGAGGAAGGCGAGGGTGGGAGAAGCCGAGGAGAGGCCTCCAGAGACTTTGCCAAGGTAAACATTGTTTCTGAGCAATGGTCATTTAGTCATTACACACTTTGTCAGTGACACACAAACACAGTTTTGCTCAGTTATTTAACTTTATAGTAGCATGTAGAGGAAACACTTTTTATAGATTAGGGCTGTTAGTTTTTCATCACAATTAATGTACGCATTCAGTTCATATTTAAAGAAAGAAAATGAAATATACAATTATTGGGCTCTAACATTTTTGTCTGACAGATTACAGAACATGTACACTAATGTTCAAACCTTTAGGGTCTGTAAGGGGTGTTTTTTTTATTGTATTTTTTTTATGTCTCTTATGTTAACCACAGCTGCATTTGTTTGATCAAAAATACAGTAAAAACCGTAATATTGTGAATTATTATTACAATTTATTACAATTACAAATAAATTTTTTCTATTTTAATATATTTTACAATATACTTTATTCCTGTGATGTAAAGCTGAATTTTCAGCATCATTACTGCATTCTTCAGAGTCATATGATCCTTCAGAAATCATTTTAATATGATGATTTGATGCTCAAGAAACATTTCTGATTATTATCAATGCTGAAAACGGTTGTGCTTAATATTTTTGTAGAAAACATAGTACGTATTTTTAGGATTTTTTTTTATTCGAAAGTTCAGATTATATTAGAAAGATGGTATTTAATTTACTTTATCTGAAGTTTCCAGTGAAAAATAAAATAAATTTAAAAAAAAATTTAATGGTCAAATTTAATGATCCATTAACAAATTAACAGTATTATATACTTATTTAATCACATACTGTACATTAACAAATTGACAGCCCTTATTTGATATATATCAATTAGTGCTGTCAAAACGATTAATCGCGATTAATCGCATCCAAAATAAAAGTTTTTGTTTACATAATACATGTGCATCTCAATAAATTAGAATGTCGTGGAAAAGTTCATTGCATGTGTTTTTATATATACATAATAAATATGCAAAGTGTACACACACATATTATGTAAACAAAAACTTTTATTTTGGATGCAATCAATCGCGATTAATCATTTGACAGCACTAACATTAATATATTAAATTCTGTATTTTATTGAGCAAACAAGGACTTTTGTTCAACCTTAAGAACAGTAGCTTTATGTATACAAAGAAATTGACATAAAGAAGTTTCCAAAAGGATGTTACAATGATTAACTAATTAATTGTTAATCACAATTATTCTTTCAGCTTTATGAACTGGACAACGACCCACAACGGAAGGAGTTCCTCGATGACCTCTTTGCATACATGCAGAAACGAGGTAGGACAGGCTCTATTAATCCTATTTCAAACATTAATTTCCTCCCAAAGGGACCTACATCTTGTCTTATCTGTAGGAATAATTGAATCCACTTTAGCGTCACTCTTTGGTGATGAGCGATTTAATCGGACACCTACACCTAGCGTGGAGACGGCCCCCTTA
>NW_015654060.1:1447-5795 GCF_001515625.1 Sinocyclocheilus rhinocerous
CGAAACGGAAACCGAAAATTCTGGATGCACTTGGCCGAAAACCGAAACTGCTTTGTAATGATTATTTATTATTTTATTAAATAATATAAAGTAATTTTGTAAGACTTTTTAAATTTAACTCAATTTTAATGATACTGAATTTAAAAAAACACAAGCCAATAAAATAACCACACTTTTACTGAAAGTAACACACTAAAACTGGACAGAATTTATATTAATATTGGTAACACTTTACAATAAGGTTCATTAGTTAACTACTTTAGTTAATGAACTAAGAATGAATAATATTTCTTCAGCATTTACTAATCTTAGTTCATGTTAATTTCAACATTTACTAATGCATTATTAAAATCAACAGTTGTGCTTGTTAACAGTTAATGCACTCTGAATTGACATGAACTAACAGTGAATAACTGTATTCTCATTAACTAACATTAAGAAAGATTAATAAATACTGTAATAAATGTATTGTTCATTGTTCGTTCATGATAGTTAATACATTAACTAACATTAACTAATGGAACCTTATTGAAAAGTGTTACCTTCATATTAAAAATCAATATATTATTTTTATTCACTTCTATCTAACAGAATCAGATATAAGTTGTTGTTGGTTTTTTTTGACTAATTATCCAAACAATGTATAGTCCTACAAAGCTATTTTTATCAGAGCATATGAGCAGAGCATATGCACTGAAGGTAGCATCATTTTACCAGCGTTGCCCAGTACAGCTGAACTAGCCTACACCATGTTACAGCACAGTAGCGCTACTGCAAACCGGAACAAGTAGGCCTATACTGCATAGAAATTTCCTGTCAGCGTGTTATTTGAGCGGACTTTGCTTTTCATGAGCGGTACACGAGCGGAACGCACTTTCATAGATCGGAATAGCATGTTTCACGAGGAGAGTGAAACATGTGCGCTGAATACTGCCGGGCGGGGCACGACGCGGCGCACCATATATATTATTATTATTATTATTATTATTATTATATGTAGCCTATATTTTCGGTGCATCCCTACTTACATCCCCTCCTTGTTTACAAATCAAAGTAAGTCCATACATCCTATTTAACGGGACGGGGCTTTCCTGATAACTTTCCGTGATGCCGCCATCTTTATTTTACTAACTTACTGCATGCTGAAGGTGACCCAGCTGACCTCACCAAAAAAAAAACTCAACACCACCATCTAGTGGATTGTAAAGAAATTGATTTTATTATTCTACCAAATAGTATAATAAAAAATCGATACTTGGCGTCCGTGTATCGATACAGTATTGCCGCGGAAAATATCGCAATACTATGCTGTATCAATTTTTTCCCCCACCCCTAATATATATGTTGTTATTCTGAAAATCGACAAAAAGGGCTTTATAAGGGCTAAATTTATTTTGAGAGAAAAGTATTATTTTTATGGATTGGCCATTATTGAGTGCTATAAACACATGTAATGTTGGTTTCGTTTATACTGGAGGTCTGTTTTGTTCGACAGCAGGTTTAGAAATTCTTCTCATTGCAAGTCATTACAGTGGAAGATGTTTGGCATGTGTTGCTTTTTCAAATGCACGTTATAAGCAGGGAGGTGTTTCCTCATCTCAGCGGCAGCGCATAAACTCATGGGCACACACAGAGCCAGTTTGGAGAGAAAAAAAATGCATGGAAATTACTTAAACCCAAAACCGAGAAGGAAAAAAAAAAACAATTTACAAGTGGGTATTGAACCGTGGATGTCGTACTGAAGGGTTCAATATTATATTGATAATTGTGACAACCCTAATATGAACTGTTGTAGTCAAGTAAGCTTAATTCATATTGCTTCCCCTGTTGTGAGCCTATGCGCTCCTCTAAACTGTCCGGGTGCTGCACTGCTCTCGTGGTTGACTGCTGCACCTTTGTTCCGACAATATCACATTATTAACAACCCTTTAGAAAATTGAATCCTTTGTGGATCCTCCTGATCTGTTCGTTCGTCTTTCTCCATGTTTCATTGACAAATGGCAGCTATGCTACAGTATTGAAAGTTAAAGAGTTAGTTCACCCAAAATGAAAATTCTGTCATCAATTACTCACCCTCGTGTCGTTTCCAAACCCGTAAGACCTTCGTTCATCTTCGGAACACAAATTAAGATATTTTTGATGGAATCTGAGAGCTGTCTGACCCTGCATAGACAGCAATACAACTGAAATGTTCCCAAGGCCAGAGACGTAGCAAGGAGATCTGTAAAATAATCCATGTGACATCAGTGGTTCATCCGACGACTGAGGTGAGACCCTTGAGCAAGGCACCAAACCCCCAACTGCTCCCCGGGCGCCACAGCAATATGGCAGCCCACTGCTCTGGGTGTGTGTTCATTATTGTGTGTGCACTTGGATGGGCTAAATGCAGAGCACAAATTCCGAGTATTGGTCACCATACTTGTCACTTCACTTCACTTTTTTTACTATTGGTATGCATGTATGAATGAATGGTATGGCATGAATTGTGCGTACAGTTTTTACCCGAAAACAATATTGATTTTGATTTGAATATTTCTAGTTTTTAATATTTTTTGTTTTTTTTCCACAGCAAATGTTGATCTATGATCCTAACAAGAGGATATCAGCAAAGAACGCCCTTGTTCATCGGTTCTTCCGTGATGTCACCATGCCAGTACCCCCCTTACGCCTCTAAAGTGATCCGTGATGGGTACTTCAGCAGCACTGGAGTTTGGGTCCACTTTGTCGGAGAGTTATTTCCCATTTGTTGGAAATGTATCAGTTTTATACTATGATTTTTTTTTTCCAGTTTTTTTTTTATATCATTATTCTAAGATAATATTGTTCTAATTAATGATTTTAAACCAAATTTTTGATGGTTTCATAAAATAGTTGTCTCTGCAACTTAATAAACTTGTTACATTGTGTAACATTGTTTCCACATTCTGTTTTTTTTACTAACTTACCCAACAGACAAATTATAAAGGTGAAATATAAATTTTAGATTTTAGAAATACAGATTAAAAGCTCTGTATAAAAGCACCAATTACACGGCAATAAACACATAACAGAATGAAATGACAGTAAATTGAATGAAATTACAACAAGTTCCAAAAATAAGTACAAGGAGTATGGTATATATTTCTTATTTAGTGTAGCTATATTTTGTTTTAAATTATTTTAAGCTTAAATTGTATTGCATGTAAATTAATGTAATTAGCACTGGTTTATCAGTGCTGCATTTGCAGGGAAGTACAGGCAAAAATACTTAACAAAATACATTTGAGAAGAGGCCTTTCGCAATCCTACTCTACCTTGAGACACCTGAGCCTATACAACGAAGCTGGATTAACTGGCTGCCCAAATACGTTTTAGATCATGGTACCATGAAGGTGGGTTGACTTTTAACATTGTTCACTTTATAGTAACATGGCTAATTTGCTGTGTAGGTTTTGTTCTTAAAGGGACAGTTCACCTTCAGTTGTTGGTCCCCATTGACTTGCATAGGTTTGAATGAACGAACTATCCCTTTAATTCATCACACATAAGCAATTATGGTTTAATGGTGCAAATTAAGTTTTTACTTTTAAAGGAATAGTTCACCCAAACATGAAAATTTGCTGAAAATGTCTTCACTCTCAGGCCATCCAAGATGTGGTTGACTTTGTTTCTTCATTGGAACAGATTTGGAGAAATGTAGCATGCATCACTTGCTCAGCAATGGATCCTCTGCAGTGAATGGGTGCCGTCAGAGGGAGAGTCCAAACAGCTGATAAAAACATCACGATAATCCACACAACTTATTTGGTGTTTACGGCAGCAGGAGGCATCTAGTGAGGGGGCATTTATTGTTTGAGTTTATAGTCCCTGTTTTTAGTTTCTGCTTCCAGAGATTCCCATTTGTTTCATAATGAGTAACTACTCATTATGTTCACCTGTGCCTAGTTTAGAATCAGAAAGAGCTTACTTATATTTTTACACACACAAGGAATTTATCTAGGTGACAGGAGCTTTTAGTGCAGAACAAAGTACAGACATAGTGCAGACATACATAGAAATTAAGGCAATAAAATATAACACAATAATAAAGAAAACAGGCAATAAAATGTAAATATAATACACAACACCAATAAAAATATAGAAGAAAGTTTTTTTGGGATCAGAATGAACCAGGAACTTCACACTGCTCCAGATCGGTTGAAGATCTAAATGAAGATATGGGCTAGTTTGGCCAGCACAGCCTTTTAAACAGGCAGGTGAAATGCCATCTAGGCCTGAAGGTTTTCTAGTCTTCTGGGGTTTTTTTTTTTTTTTTTTTTTTTTTTAGTTTTAGAACAAAGGCTCACCATTTTAAATCATATTCACCAGC
>NW_015654060.1:5840-23527 GCF_001515625.1 Sinocyclocheilus rhinocerous
TTTTTTTTTTTTTTGAAGACTTAGCAAACGTGCTCCACACAGACCATAAACGTGGATTGAATAGCAGGATTGGGGTTGTTAGTTTGGGGTTAGTGGGGTGTGCATCTCAAGGGGCCTATCCTAAAGACAACAAATTGGATACTGTTGACATGAAGGGTGTAGCTGGTCTGCAATGAGGATTAGGTAGGTGGCATGAGTCAAATTGACAAATTGAATGTGTGAGATTGAAACAGGGTTTCCCAGCAGAACATTGCACAGAGCATCACAGTCCTTTGAAAAGACTGTCATCTTCTTGCAGTGTATCCTGGTGCCATTATATCCCCAAGTAAATGTGAAATAAAAGAAAACAGGACTCATCAGACCAGACAACCTTCTTCCACTGCTCCAAGGTCCAGTCCCATTACTCATGTGCTCATTCTATGGGCTTTCGGCTGTGGACGGGTCATCATGGGCGCTATGACCAGTCTGCACCGACAGGCCCATCATAACATTGCCACCGCATAGACCGTCTTCTTAAAAGAAGAATGATTTTCATATTGAGATATTATGAGCCACAGTGCACAAATGCCTATTTTCTCCATGCTCCTTTTTTGTTTAATATAAAAACTGAAATTAAAAACTAATGTACTGAAAAAAACTAAACTAAAGCTTGCAAAGATCTAACAAAGAACTAAAACTAACAAAGAACAATCTAAAACAGTAAAACTACAACTGGAGTGATACATTGAAAATTAAAGAATTTTTTTATTTTTTTATTTAAAGCTTGATTGTGAACCACTGATTTAGAAACATGAAAATGATTATGATCAAAGATGATGATTATGATAATGAAGACACTGTCATTGATATATTACGGACATTTTTATATATGGTACTTGGCTAAATATGTTTACTATATATTTGCTAAATATATTTATTGTAGTTATTTACAATTTTGTGACTGCATCTTGAAACTATGGTAGAATGAAATCAAACATTAAACTCTTGTTTAATGTAAGCTGCTCTCAGTGATGTTGCATTTTTAGCACTGGTTAAACAAGACCGGTTTTACATGGACACCAAAGATTTGACACAGAATATTGAAAAATGCTGCCTAAAAATGAACCTTCTCATGAATCTTCACATTTGAATGATGCTTGTCTAGTCAGTGAAACTCATTTGTCCCTGTCAATGTCACAATTGTACATTACATGTACATAACTAACCCCCTTTTTTCTCTATTGATACTATACAACAGTGATCCTCAAATCCAACCCTATAATCAAACAAACCTACCTGTGATTTTCTAATGATCCTGAAGACATTGATTAGCAAACTCAGGTGTGTTTGATTAGGGTAGAGCTAAACTCTGCAGGAAAGTGGATCTCGCGAGCCAGATTTGAGGATCACTGCTATACAAGAAAGGAACACACTTGTAACACTATTACACTTGTTATAGTCATTCTTTCAAAATCTCATTCTTTCTGACCTCATGTTTTCATTCCAGTTGAACATATCTTCTTTCCACATAATCATTGTTTCAAAACTCTTTTGAACACAACATGAGACCATTTGGTTTAATCATCAGAACACAATAGTATCTTCATACAATTGAGTACTTGTAACAGTTCACCTGTTGGCAAACAATGCAAAATCCATGTTTCAAATACACTTACATTACACAACAGACATACAATCCATAATGTTTGAAATTATGTCTCACTGGTGCATTTTCAAAAGGTGTGATTTAGAAATCTGTTTTGGTGTACATTTTCAAAACTCTTAGTACAAAAGTTATCACACCACTAGTCAGATCCTGGTCTCATGCTTTTATTTGAGTTGTACATTTTAGAAAATGTGTACAACTCAAATAAAAGCAGAAGATCATTATAACATGCAATGAAAACATTTAGTTTAATTAATGATTTTGTGGAAAGAATTTCACAAAATCATTGTTAATTAAACTAAATGTTTTCATTGCATGTTATAATGATCTTCTGTTTTTGAAACCAAGAACAACAGTATGATCTTCTTTCCACTTGAGTACTTTTAACAGTCAATTTGTTCAGGAGCAAGATACATGTCAAAGCCTTGATGCTGAATTAAAGACATTACAGTAATGCAGACTACAGTACATCTGACACATTATACACTAATCTCATACAAAATAAACTTACATAAGTCATTGACAGTAATTGAAGTAGAGGGAGTCATGGAGGCTAGATATCAAAGCTAATTCATTTCTTGACTTTTTTTTTTCTCAAATATGCTATGTTTCTCATTACTGTGCTTCTGTGGCTCAGTGGTAGAGCATTGCATTAGCAGCGCAAAAGGTCATGGGTTCGATTCCTAGGAAACACACATACTGGTAAAAAATGTATAGCCTGAATGCTTTGGATAAAAGTGTCTGCTAAATGCATAAATTATTATTATTTTAAATATGTTACTTTCAGATGTGTGACTGTTCCGGCATTGGTACAGTACATCTCACTCGCAATAGTGACAATCTTCCCATTTTTACATTTAGTCTTAAAACGCACTTCTTTAGGTAGGCTTTCCAGTGTCTTTTATTGGTTGTAATGGTTTTTGTTTGTTTTTAGGCCAAATTTTTGGCTTTTGTCATTTTGTTTTATGCATTTTAAGATGTCCTTGTGTATGGTGTCATGTAAGGTGCCCTATAAATAAAATGCATTATTGTTATTATTATTATCTCTCTAAGCAGCATGGGCAATGCCTGTAAGACCTTCACTGACTGAGTTAAACACCTTTTTTTTCTTCTTCTTCTCATTCAATTTAATATGTTTGTCCATCATTTGGTATAACTGATCTTAATTAAATCATTTTGTACTGTTATATATACTTTCTAAAATGAATAGCTAAATATGAATTATTGTTCTAATATAAGCAGGTAATCTCACATAACTGCAGTTTTGTGTGTGTGCGTGTGTGTGTGTGTGTGTGTGTGCGCGCGCGCACGTGTGTAAAGCAGGACAGAGTACAAGGGAGATGAATCAGTCAATGACTGTGTCAATCAAGTTGATCAGAAACACATCTGAAGGAGGGTGACAGATGCCATGTAACAATTTGATCAACTACAGGTATTTTACATCACATATGCCATGTGATACTGTAAACAGAGTCCTTACCATAGAGATTGCCACATTACCGTAATTCACCCTTCAAATGAAAAGGTCAACCACAGTACATTCATATGGTACAGTGAGAACATTCACTGCATTGGCAGCAAACTCTGTTCTAGGCTCCAGCACAAAACCTCATGGCCGTGTCATATCTTCATCACACCTTTTGAAAATGCACAAGTGAGACATAATTTCAAACATTATGGATTGTATGTCTGTTGTGTAATGTAAGTGTATTTGAAACATGTAACAGTTCACATGTTGGCAAACAATGCAAAATCCAAGTACTCAATTGTATGAAGATACTATTGTGTTCTGATGATTAAACCAAATGGTCTCATGTTGTGTTCAAAAGAGTTTTGAAACAATGATTATGTGGAAAGAAAATATGTTCAACTGGAATGAATGACTATAACAAGTGTAATAGTGTTACAAGTGTGTTCATAGTTTGAAAAATGGGCACCTGTTTTGTGAAAGTAGTACTAAAGCAAATGGGGGGGTGTCTCTAGTAGATGATGTGTGAACAGTTCAGACTGAACGGAGTCTAGGCTCTTGAAGTATCCAGGGCTTTTTTCTGCTTCAGACGTTGACAACTAGATGCGAAGAAACAGCCCACACAGCTGTGTGTGTGCATCAAATATTCATATAAAGTAATTCGAGAAAGGAATGAGTTTCACGTGTATGTCAGATAATAAATCATCATTTTTTTAAATGTAATTTTCATAAAACACAAATAAACAAGTCAGTCAGCACTTTATAACAATTTCACAAGCACAGGGATATCATAGGACTCAAGGAACCACTGAAATATTTGTCTATAAGCTGTCAGCTGTGGTGTGATTCAGGACACGTGTAGAAGGTATGCAAGTGCTCCAGCCATTCTTAAAGAGAGGTGAACACAGGAATAACAATATACAACTGAAATATGTTATCTGAATAGTGCTTAATAACTACAGTGAGTGTGTTTGAATGGATGATGTCTTTGTAATAAATTATTTCCAGCAGTTTTTATGAAGCGTATTATTATATATATAATATATATAATGCAATTGTAATGCAATTTATAGAGTGCACCAGTCCAACAAACATACACTGATCAGCCAAAACATAAAAACTACCTGCTTAATTTCATGTAGTGCTGCCAAAACAGCTCTGACGCGTCGAGCCATGGGGCCCGTTCTTCGTACGTCGCTTATTACATCCGAGATTAAATGTCAAATGTAAAAAAAAATTTAAAAAAAAAATCCAAGATGATATCATCACGCTAATCAGGATCTGGCTAATTCGGTTCTTCGAACGCGCCTGTTGTTGTTGATTAGTATGGCTGGATTGA
This sequence comes from Sinocyclocheilus rhinocerous, assembly GCF_001515625.1. Classification (NCBI taxonomy): domain Eukaryota; kingdom Metazoa; phylum Chordata; class Actinopteri; order Cypriniformes; family Cyprinidae; genus Sinocyclocheilus; species Sinocyclocheilus rhinocerous. The sequence continues at coordinate 10,293 of NW_015654060.1, forward strand.
GTTATCTGAGATAATTGCGCGTTCATGGGTTGGTTTAAAAGGGGCTATGTATCGATACAAATTTCAAATTTCTGGACTTTTATAAGGAAAACAAAACTACATAAATGTTATAATAGATAAATGAAATGTGCACTGTTTTTATTTGACTTTCATTTTTTTTCATGATTCCCAATTATTTATATTCACGATATCTAATATTTGTACAGGCTTTACATTTTTATTTCAATGTAGTAATTAGCGATTCATTTAATTTTATTTTTGAACAGATTTGTTATGTGACAGCATTAATTAAAGTTTCTTAAGGGTCAAGATCAAGTTATCTGCATCTCCTGCGCTCCACCAAGCCACTCCCAATATCTGTCACAACTCAAATTATGCACGACTCTACATTATCTGTATAGCATGTGTGTAAGACTAATACAATTATGAAGTGATTATTTTATGAAGAATAAATCTCTCAGTGAGTAAAACCGTCTGCGTCTATAGTATTAAAGGCTACACAACATGATTATATGATCTTTAAATTATTTTTTAAATGATTATTATTTTAAATTATTGTCCCTGGATTAGTAGGGTACTCTTGTAATAAACTTCACAAGATCTCTAAATGTGTCCTGTGATCTCTGGCACCAAGACATTAGCAGCAGATCCAGCAAGTTGCGAGGTGGGGCCTCTATGGATTGGATTTGTTGGTCCAGCACATCCCTTAATCAGATCTGGAGAATTGAAGGACAAGGGAACACCTTGATCTCTTTGTCATGTTCCTCAAACTATTCCTGTAGTGCAGCAGCAAAGAAGCCACAGCCATCAGGGAACACAACCATAAAGTCTGCAACAATCTTTAGGTAGGTGATATGCGTCTAATTAACATCCACATGAATGCCAGGACCCAAGGTTTTTCTGGCAGAACATTGTCCAGAGCATAACATTCCTCCGTTGGCCTGCCTTCTTCCCATAGTGCACCCTACTGACATTTCTTCCCCAGGTACACAACACACATGCACCCGTCCATCCACCTGATCTAAAAGAAAATGTTATTCATCAGACCAGGCAACCTTTCTTCATTCCTCCGTGGTCCAGTTCTGACACTCGTGTGCCCATTTTAGGTGCTTTCAGTGATGGACAGGAGTCATCACTTTGACTGATCTGCGGCTACACAGCCGCATACACAAACTGCAATGCACTGCAAAGGTGTTCTGACACGTTTCTATCATGGCCAGAAGTAAGCAATTTGAGCTACAGTAACTCTTCTGAAATGACTGTTCACTTGCTGCCTAATATATCCCACCCTTGTCAGGTGTCATTGTAATGATATAATCAACGTTATTCACTCATCTCTCTAGTTTTAATGTTGTGGCTGATCAATGTAAAGAAGGTACCCAAAATTAAAACCAATATTAAATCTTTAATTTCACCTTATAAAATGTATGGAAAAGGAAAACTCAAGTGTTTTGGGCTTCACTTGAGCTCAGAGAGAGATACAATGAGGGCCGTCACTAATGGGAAGAATGGTAGGGGCTACAGCTGTACGGCTGTTTATGTAAATTAACCCAACACATTATGATGAATTATTTTTAGCCAGTAATACAAGATCCATTGCATTGATCAGAATTTATCATAACAAATATCATAAGCAACTTGGGATTGTTGAGTAACTATCCATCCAAGTTGAGTTGCTTGCTTGTATTGCAGTCTGGTACATTTTATTTCAGCAGACATGTAACAAAATAAAACTGGCCCCTTGTGTTGTTTTTTTAACAATTACAATCTTTTAAAGAATACTACCAAATCTTATTTACACAATATACTGGACTTTTGTCATGTTAAAATGAGAAGGTACAATATAAAAATACTTACTTCATGCAACTGACAACCATAACAAATTGTTGTGTTGTATTCAATTTCAAAATGAAACTACAACTATACAAATAAAACAATATATTTACAAGAAAAATAAATGAATACATGAACAAACTTAAAATCATTATTGAAACATACTGTAAGAGCTACAACATGTCTTATAAAGCATATCTCCCAACAGTTTGGTTATATATATATATATATATATATATACAGTGCATTGTGTAAGTATTTTTTTATTTTTTATTTTTTTTACATTTTATGTTGCAACCCTATGCTAAACTACTTTTTAACACTCCATACCCCATAATGACAAGGCAAAAAAACTGATTTGTGATAACTTTGTAAATTTATCAGTAATAGATTATTGAAAAAAAATACATTGCATAAGTATTCATACCCCTAACTCAGTACTTACTGTAGTTGAAGCACCGTTGGTGGCAATTAAAGAAAAAATAAAATAAAAAATTTGAGTATAATGCGACAAGTTTTGCATTTCTGGATTTGGGGAGTTTCTGCCATTCTTCTCTGCAGATCCTTTTTTAGCTCTGTCAGGGTGGACTGGGACCATTGGTGGCAATTCACAACAGGTGCATACACTCACAAATTTGTTCTTATCCTCGTTGTAATGTTAATGAATAAAGAGAATTATAAATGAGCCAGAGGTTAGTATTTTGCATAAAACGCAACCAAACTATCTCCATAAAAGTGTTTTCCACACAGCCTTTCTTCACTCTCAGCAAACATATGACGCTCTCTTTAGGCTTTCTTTGGAGAAAGATGAACCTTCAGCTCAGTCTGAGTTCCTGAGCACTTTTAACTAGGTTTTCAATATTATCTCCATATTTGTGCAGAGCGGTGGGGCACCAGGTCCAGAATTGAGAACCACTGTTATAAATATAGACAAGAATATAGACAGGTGTGTATCTTTCTAAATCAAGTCTATAATCAATTGAATTTGCTACAGGTTAACACAAGTTAACTCAAGTGTAGAAACATCTTTGAGATGGTCCAGAGAAACGGGAATGCTTCTGAGCTAAAGAGTCTGAATACATATGCAATGTAATTATTTCAGTTTTTTAAATTGTTAAACTTGCAAATTTACCACAAATCAGTTTTTGCTTTGACATTATGGGGTATGTAGATTGTAGACTAATGTGAAAGAAAAGCAATTTAAAGCAGTTTAGCATAAGGCTGAAAAAACGAAATGCAGTTGGATGTAAATGGTTAGATGCAACCCTGTTTATTTTAGTGAAATGTAGGCGCTTCTTTTGGACATACAGTACAATTTTTAGTGAGTACAACTGATTAGCTAATTTGTTAGTTTAAATATCCATACCAATATCTATACAGCAGAATGCTTTTGAAATGCATGAGTATGCAATTATGGCATATACTCACATTTTTTGGAGTACAACAGAATTCACACACACACACACACACACAAACATGATTTGTATTTTAGAGGTGCATTTGAATTGAATTTACTGGAAATTGCATACACATGCCATTCACCCATGCGTGTTACAGAGATAAGTAGCTTTGGCTGTGGATAGTGTGAAGCTGAGAGCAAAAAGTTACATAGTGTAGCGTAAAATGTTCACTGAGTTTAAAGGGAAACGTTGCAAATTAGTTGCACCTCATCCAGCGGACACGCTTGCTGAGTGGGTATCCAGAATCAACTATTAATTGCTCATTTAAGCGCCAGTACTTGTCACCTTTGAAGAAATACATCTTCCCATTGGTCCATGTGAAAGCTGCATCAGGATTTGATGGGATGCCAATAAACAGATGGGAAATGGGTTTGGGATAAATGCTGAGGTCATTATAAACCATTTCATCCCACTGCCAATAGCCTGAGCCCTGAAAAAAATTCAATCAATGATTTAAAGTGGTCATGAATTAGAAAATAAAACTTTCCTTGATCTTTTGACATATCAAGTTCATCGTACTATAAAAATACACTGTAGGTTTTAGAAATCAACACTTCCTTGGCTTCTTTTGGACATACAGTACAATTTTTAGTGAGTACAACTGATTAGCTAATTTGTTAGTTTAAATATCCATACCAATATCTATACAGCAGAATGCTTTTGAAATGCATGAGTATGCAATTATGGCATACACTCACATTTTTTGGAGTACAACACACACACAAACATGATTTGTATTTTAGAGGTGCATTTGAATTGAATTTACTGGAAATTGCATACACATGCCATTCACCCATGCGTGTTACAGAGATAAGTAGCTTTGGCTGTGGATAGTGTGAAGCTGAGGGCAAAAAGTTACATAGTGTAGCGTAAAATGTTCACTGAGTTTAAAGGGAAACGTTGCAAATTAGTTGCACCTCATCCAGCGGACACGCTTGCTGAGTGGGTATCCAGAATCAACTATTAATTGCTCATTTAAGCGCCAGTACTTGTCACCTTTGAAGAAATACATCTTCCCATTGGTCCATGTGAAAGCTGCATCAGGATTTGATGGGATGCCAATAAACAGATGGGAAATGGGTTTGGGATAAATGCTGAGGTCATTATAAACCATTTCATCCCACTGCCAATAGCCTGAGCCCTGAAAAAAATTCAATCAATGATTTAAAGTGGTCATGAATTAGAAAATAAAACTTTCCTTGATCTTTTGACATATCAAGTTCATCGTACTATAAAAATACACTGTAGGTTTTAGAAATCAACACTTCCTTGTTAATCCAAAACAGCTTTTATTGAAACCAAACTACCAAAATGACTCATTTTGGACTTCCTTGTCTTTATGATGAGCACATCAGCGCAAGACTTCCTGCACAAAACCTACTTCTTCATCATCATCCCTTTGGCCCGCCCACTGGCGCATGTTAGTTAGGAGATAAGAAGAAAAGAAAAGAGAGAGATACTAAAACAGGATCACTTGGAATAAAAATAAATGTAGATACCTGCTAAGTATGTTGTTCAGTTCTTATTGCGCAGAATATTGTCTCTGCAAACATTATGAAGGATTCTGGAGAGTGAAAAGTGTTTATTCAAAGTGCCTGATCGAGTCATTAGGGCATAATTTTTTTGCTCAGGACATTTCATTGTGGATTCTTATGTAAACTAGTCACAAATGGAAACAAGCTCCAAATGAACACACTTTTACTGAAAAATGTACTTGACCAACTTGTTAATGTTCATTCTAAAGCCTGATCTGTGATAAATTAATAATATAAGGACTCTGTTTTGTGTAATTTTTCTGTTTCGTGACAACTTCGCATTGTTCCGCTTAGCAGCATGAAAAACTATATATTTTTAATTAAATTAAAATGATATAATGACTGTCAATCGATTCACTTGTCATATAAAGTACACAAAATGTTCTTTATATTTATGCATATAAGAGGTTTCTCTAAAATAAAAACACAGCAAGTTTTAAAACTCAGAACTATCCCCCCAGTTTTAAAATATGAATTTTTCTACCCTTCTGAAATGCCCAGATTTAAAATGGGGAGAACTGTGACATCACAATTCTCATCGACACGCCCTGTAACATGTAATCAAGGAGGTATGTTCTCAACAACTCATGTCTTTCCATCAATCACAATACTGCTGTTAGGTAAATAAAGACCTTTTTGGTGCAAAACTTTATAAATTAACCTTGAGAATGTAATCATAATATAAAAAACGGAAATTGCATTTCATGACCATCATGACCTGTGATCTGTGTAAGGGCTCATGTACAGATGTTCTTTGTCGCAAATTTGGTTTTGTGGTTTAGTTTGCTATTTATGCATTAGCGAATCAAACCAGTGATTAAACCATCAACTTCACGCTGTTAGTAGCATCTGTTATCTATATTGTGATAATTTTATATACAGAAACCAAGCTCATATATAAAGAGCATTCTCTTTATAATCATTAAAGCAGTCAATTCAAGATCAGCGAGAGTCTATCAGTGACTTGATTTCTGCATTTTCATCAAAACTCATAATATTATTAAACTATTACAATAAATTACACCGTTTACACTGCCTTTGACAAAGAGACTCTCATTTACATTGTGTTTTCACTGTGTTAGTTATGATAAAAGTTTTTGTGAGAGCAGAAATCACATTGCAATAAGGAAATCACTGCATCATGTACATGACTGCATTCGGCTACAGTGCAGTGCTGCAACCTTTGAGCAACGGGAGTAGTTCTAAATCGAATGCTATAATCAACACTTCACCATTAGTATTAACTAATCAGTGGACGTTCTAATAAAAATGCAAGTTTTCGAGAGCAATCCACATGTGATGCTTATTTCATATCCATTGATGTTAGCCAGTCATAGCAGTGGGTGTTCACAGTAATGTCTCACAGCACACACACAAGGAAACATTATAATTGAAGAAAAAAAAAGCATTTCATCACCCCTTTAATACAGTGGTTCTCAACTTCTGTCCTGGTGGCCCAAAGCAACCATACATTTTGTATGTCTCCCTTATCTGACAAATCAAAGCTGTGTTTGAAATCTCTTTCTATAGAGTGCATTACTGTATATCAAATGTTGGGCATTTTGTAGTTGATCAAAATCTGATTAAGGATTTAGAGCGAACATCTGATGTACACTCGCCAAAGAACTATTTACGATAATCCAGTGGTTCTCAATTTTGGTCCTGGTACCCCACTGCTCTGCATATTTTGTATGTCTCTCTTACCTACCACAGCTGATTCAGATCATCAGTTCATTAGGATAGAGTTCCATGAACTAGCTGAGGGTACATTTAAACATCATTTTCAACTACAAATACCATGAAAAAGTTTGTATGCATTTTGGCTGTTCATTTACATGACAATGGTGTTTTGGGGGCCTGAAAACTTTAGAAAACTGGTTTCAAAGTGCAAGATTTTGAAAACAGTACCATTATCATCTCCATGTAAAGTACAGAAATGCAAATTTGTGAAAACGGTGATGTCATGCTCATACATATTATGCATCAGTCTATAGCCATAAATGTGCAGGTGCGTAGTGTTTCACTGATGTTTTACTCCGAACATCTGATGTACACTCGCCAAAGAACTATTTACGATAATCCAGTGGTTCTCAATTTTGGTCCTGGTACCCCACTGCTCTGCATATTTTGTATGTCTCTCTTACCTAGCACAGCTGATTCAGATCATCAGTTCATTAGGATAGAGTTCCATGAACTAGCTGAGGGTACATTTAAACATAATTTTCAACTACACATACCATGAAAAAGTTTGTATGCATTTTGGCTGTTCATTTACATGACAATTGTGTTTTGGGGGCCTGAAAACTTTAGAAAACTGGTTTCAAAGTGCAAGATTTTGAAAACAGTACCATTATCATCTCCATGTAAAGTACAGAAATGCAAATTTGTGAAAACGGTGATGTCATGCTCATACATATTATGCATCAGTCTATAGCCATAAATGTGCAGGTGCGTAGTGTTTCACTGATGTTTTACTCCTTTAATCCTGAAACATCTTGAGGTGGAGCGGCAGCAGCAGGGACGTCTCTCTACTGTGCCCTGCAGAAAGGCCCTAAGATCAATTTTTGCCCACATCTTGTCTTTCATCTGGAGCTAGAGCCAAAAGCTCCCCTGTTCTGCCTCCTCTGCCAGATCTTTGAGGGCCTTCTTCAGTTTGGACAAGGCATTTCATGAAACAGGTTGGATGCTCCAGTGAAGTCCCTGCACCAAACTTCTTCCGGAAATGTTAATGCCATCTACCCAGCTTGTGAGCATGCAGCTGATAGTGCTGCATACCTTTCATATTCCTCTCAAAGGCAGCCTCCATTCCTTATTCTCATAGCACAGTCAGTTCTGCCAAGATGACGAACATAGTAGAAGTGGACCAGAGCACAATGTCTGGCCGAAGCGAGGTTATGGTGATCTCATGAGGAAACATCAGCTGGCATTCAAGGTCAACGCTCATGCTCCACTTACCTCTGGGTGAGAGGAGGGACCATGACCTTGTTTTGCTACTGTGGGCCATACCTCCTTGCCTGACAAACTGGACCAGCTGCTGTGGTGTTGCCAGACTAGCCCTGTTTGCCTCCAGTCTGCATACCTCCAAGATTTTGGCCAGCTTGCACAGGAGCTGGTCTTGGTACCATTGGCCTTGAGTCAATGCTGCTTTGCAGGCAGATAATATGTGCGGCAAACTTGGGTTCTTGGAGTTACAAATTTGGCAGGACTCCTCTAAACCATACCACAAATGTAGGTTCGGAGGACTGGGAAGGGTGTTATACGTGGCCCGGATAGTGAAGCTCAAACTTGCTTAGGGTATTCTCCACATGTTTACCCATGTTTGTTCTGTCTACGACTGCCGCCCAGGTTGTCCAACTGCCCTGGCATTCCTGACTCACTGCTTTGATCTTGTAGGTCTCCTCCATCTTAAAGACTTCTGAAATCACCAAGTTTCACCTTTTTTGTGTCTTTGGAGCACAGCTTGCGAGCCGATCCCCACCCAAGGCTGGCCCTGCCTGTCTGCAGCCACCCAACGATCTCCTGAGGTTTTAGCTGGTTGATGGCCTGATCTAATACCTATTCCACTTTTGTCCAGAGCAGACGTGAACCTAGAAGTTAGAGTATCTTAAGAGAACCTTGAGTCTCTTAGCTAAACAAGTGCCTTACCTTATCCTGCTTGTAGCCCAGGTAGATGGATTTCAGGGGCAGCTGTAAACAGTGTTGGGAAGGCATTGTGGGAGGCCCAGCCATTTACTGATGTAGCTGTTGGCTTTGCAGTCCATCTTCTCAACTGCTGTCAAGGTGATATCACAATTTCAAGGGCGAACTGGTAACACCAAACCTTAAACTTTCCTGGGAGAAAGCTTTGGTCGATTTTGCTCAACTCACCTGTCAGATGAGACATCACAGAGATGGCCATGTGCTTGTCAGATAGCTCAGCAGTATAGAGCTTCCCAAGACTTTATACAAGTTGTTCTGCCAACAGTGGGATTTCTCTGACCATTGACTGAGAAGATGTTGTCATTTCTCACTCCTTTCCGGATTGATAGGCTGCGAGACTTGGCAGGTTTTATCTTCATACGGGCCCACTGTAGCAGCTCATCGAGCCTTTACAGTAGCCTGTTGTTTCATGCTGCCTTTAAAAAAGTGTGCTGACTACATCCATGTAGCTCTGTATGGCTGGAAGCCGCTGGCCTGACTGCAATATAACTCTGCAAACCATCTGTCTTCCTCCTATTAGGATGATCTCAAAGGCAAAAGTGAAAAGGATGGGAGAGCTTGAACAACCCATCACTATGCCTTTTTGTAGCTGATGCCAACGAGGTATCCTGGGTTGTGTAGCAGACATAAAAGTTGTTGAAGTAGTTTGCTACTAAATTCTGGATACTTGATGGTATGTGGAAGAAGTTCAGCGTGAAGAAAATTAGATGGTGGGGAACAGACTCGTAGGCATTTGCGAGATCCAGCCAAATTACGTGGAGGTCTGATTTGTTACGTTTGGCTGTCTGTATTTGTTTCCAGATCATGGCAGAGTGTTCCACACCGCAAGAAAACCCAGTCACGCCTGCCTTTTGACAGCTGCTATCAGTGTAGTTGTTAACTAAGACGCAGGCGGTGATGCGTTTTGCCACCACAGAGAAGAAGTTCTTCCCTTCAACATTTATGATGCATCTGAATTGGCTGATGCTGCAGGAGTCTTTTTCCTTTCGAATAAAGGTGGTGACGCAATGCTTCATGTGGGTGGGATGGATTGGGTTTTCCAGGAGCCTGGGGAAGTTCTTGAAAACCCTGTAGGGTTTGCCATTTTGCCCAGGTGCTGATGCAGCTCTATAGTTCTTTGCAGTATTCCTCCAACTCCAGCTCAGTTGCCTGCAGTGTCCCAGACCTTTTTTCCTCCAGCAATCCCAGAACACACTTAAAGGGATCCTGAATGAAGCTAGCACTTGCTTTCTTCCTCTGCTGTCTGCATTTCCTGATTCTTTCTGCTTGTCTCAGGTGTTTGAGACGTGTATTTATCTGGTTCCACAGGCTTCTGTGTGTGCTTGACTGGTGATTATCTTGAAGGTTTCCTACTTGATGTTTTGTGGGGATGCTCTTGCTGCTGGTGCAGATTCTGATGGGAAGACTACTGACCTTCCTCCACCTGTCCTGCTGCAGAGATGGGGACAGTAGCACTGTGGTGCTCAGCTTGGCTATGATTCCCCCTTGTCTGAATTGCCTGTAACTGCCTTGCAAGCATGCATCTGGTTACCACCACACTTTGTCTTCCCTTGTTGGATTCGAAGACCCAGATAGTTTGCAACTATAGACCACCCACAGCTGTGTTCTTTTAGGATCCTTTTAATTAGACTCAGAATTAAAAGTAGCATTCTACTATTGAATGGTGTTGTTATATAAACTACAGCAGTGCTCAGTGCATTAAACCATTAACCAGATTAACAAATCAATCAACAAATTCTCGTGCTGCCAAAAATTACTAATACATCATTCAAATTTGACAAATAATACATTTTCTTGTTCCTAATAATCAACATTATGCATGTGAAACTGCAGCAGTGCTAAACTGCTCACTGCATCATATAATTAACAACACAAACTATCAATGTATAAATCAAACTCACTAAGACTGCCGACAGTTTCTTTTCCACACATCATTTTATTATATTGATGTATGTGATTACAATAAAATCTTATAAAACAGTGAAATCACTCTGAACTCTGTCCTGTCTTGCTTGAACTTGAGACAGTAACATATGAGCACAACTGACATATTCTTCACTCCTATTGGTTGTTGCTCACAAAAATTGTGGCTCAGTTGCATAAACTTTGTAGTGTGACTCGTATCCCATGACCTGCCTACATTCTGTTGCCTACTGTTGCTTGTGTCACTGGAAGTCACCAGCTCTCCAAAGAAAATGAATGGGATCATGTTGCTTTGTTGCAGTGTGTCGCTGGCAGTGTTAACGGGGGTTTAGGGTGTCAGATAAGAGATATATACAAAATGTGCAAAGCGGTAGGGTAACAGGACCGGGATTGAGAACCATTGCCATAATCCAATGTGGAGAGGATTTATGAGCTAGAAAGAGAGATTGTGAGAGAGAGCGAGTTTGAATGAGAAGTGCAGTTTTTAGCTTTTATAAAATTAATTCTCAGTGCCTCTAGTTTTTTAGTTTTTTTTTTACTTTTTAACAAATTATTACTTGATTAAAAACATCCTAAAATAGAATTATAAAGGTAAATTTTAAAACAAAATAAATGAAATTCTATGAAGAAGTTTATTTTTAGGCATTAAATCAGCCAAAATTCCAAGCATTTTCTAATTCGCTGAATTTACTTTTTTTTTTTACTCCCAAGACTTGTATGCAGAACAAATTTTAATTTGGTATATGATTTAAAAATATTTGCCAATCATCTGTAGGTAATTTAGTCATTCTATTAACAGTCATCTGAGGGTGCTGTGGGCACATTGTTATATCTGAGCGCATATACATCTGAATGAAAATACAGCTCCAGCTCTTTAACATATTTGCTCACTTCATTTACTTCAACATAGGGATTAGTGAAGGAGTACACAGTATAAGGAGTAGTGAAGTAGTACACGCTTTCTGACACAGTATAAGTTTGGTTCATGCAGCTCTTTGGTAAGAAGCTGATGATTTTAATCAGATGAGTAAATAAGAGAGGCAAAAGTTGTGTAGTGCTGTGGGTCCCCACAACTGGAGCTGAGAACCACTTACTTAACTAGAAAATGGTAAATATTTATCAACAGAAATGTTTGTTTATATAGAGAGAACTTTGTACACACATGAGGGCTCAAGAATTTTTCATGATTTTTTTCTTGATTTTATTTCTCTTAAGCATATGTTGTGTACAGTAATGTTAAATATCACTATACCTTAAAGAAGAAAATGTTCTTGTTCTTCTCATAATACAAAGCAGCGTCAATATTGGCAGGGATTCTTTTTAGTGGTTTGGGGTATCGATAGTCAAGGCGGTAATTTGTAAACCTCCAGACTTTTTCACCTGAGAAAGAGGAGCAGGTGGGTAGAAGAGAAGAGATTTTTTAGACTTCAGTTAAGTACATTTGTAAATCTGCATTTTTCCATCTTAAAAATATCTCTAAATTACGACATATGCTCAGTATCCAATGCATAAAACTTAACCTCCCATAACATCCGATGTACTTGTTAAGAAGAATGGCACCTGCACTTATATTACTCTCTGTTTCATCCTTATCCCGAGGAAACCATAGCCAGCCAGATCGGGTCCATATCAGTATCCAGACCATATGGTGGACCTGCACCCAGAAACAGCCTCAACACAGCCCTTCACGGTCAGTGGAGACCTCAAAAACAAGCCCTTGGCACAGATCCATATGGCCAACCATGCCAGGTCCAGCTGGGACCGTTTTTTCCAGAAGGATGTTCATTTTGCTTAAGGCCACTGATAAGCCAATCATTGACTACTGGCTAAAGTGGCAGCTCTACCTTCATATTTCAATGTGTTTAACAGACTACAACTCATATTACCATGTTTGTTTGCTTATGCCAGAGGAGAACTAATCCCCCAACTGAGCCTGGTTTCTCCCAAGGTTTCTTTCTCCATTCTGTTACACAATGGAGTTTGGGTTCCTTGCCACTGTTGCCTTCTGGTTTCCTTAGTTGGGGTCTGAAAGTCACATAACTTTTAGAAAATCTATCAATATGACCACACTGACACCATTGGATAGGAACAATAACTTGGAATTGAATCAAACTTAACTATTGTCGTCTGTGGAGCTGCAATGCAGCTGAATCACATCTTGCAACATTGATTCAACTGAATCAACACTAAGCTAACTACAGCTGACTAATGACATTGCTGCCTTTTGTAGAACCGAACTGGGGTGCGTTTCCCATACAACGACGTAACTCACTGATTAACCAGCATAGTACAATGCATTGTTGTGGAAACTAACTAGCCAATCACGACTGTTTCCCGAACATGGTCGCATATCCGTCATTTGAACCACATTAGTTCAACAATTTAGGGCCGTTTTTAATGACATCACACGGATGTGGTGGAGTAATAACTTCTGCTAATTAATTATTTCGAGATTTCTGAGATGCTGCTGTATTGAACATGGCACCTGATGACTAATTTACTATGTTTTGTTCCCTGTCATTTAGCTTTATTTGATGTTTGATTCATCGCAGGTTTCCTCTTACGTCATACTCTGGGGTTCCCTTAGGCATTTATGCACATGCGCACTCTTCAAAAACGGCGCTTATTGAGGACGCGCTAAAATTTATCGATTAAAATGTATATATTTAAATTGAGTTGAAGATATAGATTGTACTGCATGTTAGCTTGCTTATTGTGCCCAAAAGCATAATTTATTTAAGTCCATATGTCTTACTAACAAGAAACTATGCTTCTAACCACAGGT
>NW_015654060.1:23579-43749 GCF_001515625.1 Sinocyclocheilus rhinocerous
ATGTGGTGGAGTAATAACTTCTGCTAATTAATTGATTTGAGATTCTGAGATGCTGCTGTATTGAACATGGCACCTGATGACTAATTTACTGTTTTGTTCCCTGTCATTTTGCTTTATTTGATGTTTGATTCATCGCAAGTTTCCTCTTATGTCATACTCTGGGGTTCCCTTAGGCATTTATGCACATGCGCACTCTTCAAAAACGGCGCTTATTGAGGACGCGCAAAAATACATCGATTAAAATGTATAATGTATTAAAAATATATTTAAATTGAATGGAAGATATAGATTGTACATAAGTCCATATGTCTTACTAACAAGAAACTATGCTTCTAACCACAGGTCGAGAGCTGTAGTTCCTAACACGTAAGTTTGCGACGCTGTTTGCGAATGTTCGTTTGAACTATGGTTTCGGGAAACACTGAATCGTTGAACTATGTTGGTAACGACGGAACTTGCGAACATAGTTGACTAACAATGCTTTTGGGAAACACACCCATGAGCTATGAGTGTGATGAAATTCACACTGTTATTGATTTTAACTGAACACACACTAAACTAACTTGATCTGAACAATGACACTGTTGTCTCAGTAGTTGAGTTTCCATAATTGATTCTGCTATTTTTCCTGTTTATCACTGTGAAGCTGCTTTGGGGGGGTATCTCCTCATCCAGGTGGATGCTGCACACTGGTGGTGGATGAGGAGATACCCCCTGACAATGTAAAGCGCTTTGAGTGCCTAGAAAAGCGCTATATAAATGTAATGAATTATTATTATTATTATTATTGTAATAAGCACTATACAAATAAAGGTGACTTGACTAGAGGGATCCCAGCTACCCTTCCAAGTCATCATGACCAATGCAATCTGGAGTAACTCCACTCTACCAAGTGCCTAAATTCCCACCAGGAACGGAGGGCACTCTTCTTCACTTGATTTCACTACACTGTGACATGTAGACATAGTTCCAAAAACACCAAAGCTGATGCCCTCTTCCAACTGCATGCTGCCAATCTTCCCAAAGTTGACCTCATATTCATTCTCCTATCCTCCATTTTCAACAGCCCCATCCAATGGGATATTGACCTCATGATTCCACTCTTCCTGCTTGTCCTTTGGGCCACACTTATATCCCTGAATCCATTTGGAGTTGGTTAGGATAAACTACTGCTGGCAAAATCTGACTGCTGAAGTGAACATGTGAACATGTGTGGCGTCCAAAGTTTCTCCCATCTTGAAAATTCCAGTCTCTCCTTGTCCCACATTGGCATGGACTTTGACACAACACCTGCATTCTGGTGGCAGTGGATCAGATTTATATGGCCTGCCATTTGATTCACCTCAAGAGGCTTCCCACGGGACTGGAGATGGCAGAGGCCCTGTTCTATCATCTGTTCAGCACCTCTGGCCTGCCAGAAGACAATGTGACAAATCACAGTTTATTTCTTGAGTCTTGTGCTCCTTCTTCCCCCTCCTGGGGATTTCCATCAGCCTCTCCTCTGGTTATTATCCCCAGACCAATGAACAAACAGAGAACATAATCCAAGAAATCTCCAGCTTCTTGAGAACCTACTGTCACAGAAGTGAGAGTGAGGTACACACCAGATCCATGCAGATGCCTGGCATTCAGAAACCCCTCAATACCATCCAGGAGGTCAGGTCTTCCCCCGCAGTACACGATCAATCCCACATTTCATGTCTTATGACTTAAGCCATTCACTCCTCCTTCTGTTTCCCCAGGGACTGGTGAAGAAAATGCCCCTCCTCCTCCAATGTTGCTTTTAGAGGATGGTCTGGCATACACTGTTTGGTCTTTTCTGGACTCTAGCCATCGCCAAGGGCATCTCCAGTATCTTGTGAAGGGGAAAAGTGAAGGGAGTCTATGCTTATATTAGTGTCTTTCTTTCTAGTGTCTCATCACCAGGTTACCAGAGTGAGCCTGATCCAGTCTGTTCCCAGGCCACATGTTTGACTTAGTACCAGCTCTGACCACAACATAGCCCTTTTCAACTTTATCATAGATTACAACAAACTGACTTCTACTGCCTGTCAAACATGCTTTTTTATCTAATAGTATTTAATCATCAAAAATATAATCAATATCAATGTATTGATTGCACCGTAGCTTGGAATCAACTATCAGTATTTTGATAGTCCACACCCCCTGCTACATCCTAGTCGACACTCTCTCAAGTTTTAAACTTTTGTGAGTAAACAGCTTCTCTTGTATTACATTAATTATTGCCTAAATGCAGTTTAAAATGCATAAAAAACACTTTTATGTGCAGAGAACAATAATCTACCTTTAAAGAAGTATGTCTTGTTGGTTCTTGGGGAATATACAGCTGCATTCAGGTTTCCTGGTAGCCCCTTCCATAGCAAACTTATTTTTACTGGAGAGTTATGGCCCATATCTGTAAGTGTCCACACATAATCCCCACTAAAAGCATACGTCTTACGTGATGGACCTAACACAAAATTAAATAAATAACATTTTATAATATTTTCTAGAACATGTTACATGATATTATTAGTCACTGAACAAGCAAATCTACTGTATTTGTTTAACTTGAATGAACTGAAGTCATGTGCACTGCTATACTACATAGTTTTCTCACCCAGCATTATAGCATCAAGTTTAGCATTGCATGGATCTAGCATATCACCCCTGGGGAATGGGGCCATGGTAGTGGGATATGTCATGGCATAGATATCATCAGCAGTGGTTGTACTAGAGATCCTTTTACCTGAATTCATAAGAGTAATTAACATAGGCAGTTATTTACAAATATTCAAATATATGGCAAATATTCAGTTATTTGTTTGGATTATCTTACCATATATGGCTTGGATTCCTCTGATATCATCAATGTGCAGTCTAAAATTGGCTTGGTAACCAGTGTAGTGTGCTGCCATAAGAGCACTGCTGTACTGAGAATGCCCCAAGCCAAGAGCATGCCCGATCTCATGAGCCGCAACAATACGCAGATTAGAACCATAATACTTCCCTTCGGTCCAGAATTCATCTTCATCAAAGTGAACTATTCCTGATGGAGGGGCTTCAGCGTGTGCAAGAACATGGCCTAAGAAAAGATTATTGTTCTGCATTGTAAAGCAACAGTACATAAAGCTGGTGTGTCCCTGAGTTTACAGTTTGCCAGGTCTTGGTTTACGAGAATAATAACGTACCATCTAACATTCGATCTTATTAATGTGTAAAATGACAGGAGTAAAATAAATACATAGAATACATGCATTTTGTATTGTATAACTTTTAATATTATAATAAATAATATAATTAATTTGCTGAGATTTACTTACCAGGACCATCAAAAGGTGAAGGACAGCCATCTCTCTTGTGAAATGAGATTTGAATATCAGCAGGTCCATAGTTAATCTCTTTAAAGCTGAGTGGGGTGACATCACTCCAGTATTTAAATGCTGAGCGTATGGCTGTCTGTGTTGCAGTTTTCCCCATGTCTGGTGTGTAGTTGTAAATGTAATATGTTATGTTTTTCTTTCGCCAAAATCCTACGAAATAAGAAAGACAAACTAAAAATCCAAACAGCTGTTTTCTCCATATAAAGAGCAAAATTATTTACTTGGTTACTTGTTTATGTCCAATGTGTGTACCTCACACATATTGACAATTATGGTTCTTATCTTATACCAGTTTGTCATAGCTAATTGAAAGAAAATGAAAGTAAGTATTCTGGATGTACAGTCAAGAACTTGTAAATATTTTGCTATTTTTTTGAGCTAATACAGAGAAGGTCATAGCCCATAACATTTCTTTAAGGGTTAAAACTCAATATGCATTTGAATTAAACTGCTTTTCACAGTATTTTAAATACAGGTTTCATAGAAAGTCTCACTAAAATGTATTTATAATAAATCATAAGGGTATTCTTAAGGCATTATGATGCACGCATAATTCCTTTCATCAAATAATTGTAACAACAGCTACATTTTATAATGTATTAATGAACTAACTGTTGTATATAAGTGAAAGTGACGTGACGTGTAGCCAAGTATGGTGTCCCATACTCGCAATTTGTGCTCTGCATTTAACCCTTCCAAGTGCACACACACAGCAGTGAGTAGTGAACACACACATACACCGTGAACACACAGTGGGCAGCCATTTTTGCTGCGGCACCCGGGGAGCAGTTGGGGGTTCAGTGCCTTGCTCAAGAGTCTTGCCTCAGTTGTGGCATTGAGGGTGGAAGAGAACGCAGTACCCACCTACAATCCCTGCTGGTACTGAGACTCGAATCCGCGACCTTTGGGTTACAAGTTCGGCTCTCTAACCATTAGGCCATGACTGCCCCGCAACATATAATATATTATATACAACAGTTAGTTCAGGTCCTCAAATCTGACTAGCTGAGAGGCCTTCCAGGAGTGCTGATATTTCATTAGTATCAGTAGTTGGACTATTCACAGTTTGTATTACTCCGCTTCCAGACAGGCAGCATTTCTCCCAGTGAGGAGAAAATCCACTATAATTTTCAAAATACTGTTGTTGTGTTAAACTATCAATGGCAGATTTGAATCCTTGGTTTTTAAATAAAGTATTTTCACACACAAGAGAGTTTTTTGAGATACTTCTTGGTTTTTCCTTATTGTATAAAAGCAATATCAAATTATATAAAAACTGAATCAGAGCCATGCTGGTATAGAGATATATCACACTCCTGTGATATTGATCATTTATCAGCATGATCTTTTGCAATACAGACATTCAAGATTTACACATTTCAATGTCAAATTTCTATCAAACTAAAGTGGGGTTTGTGGCAGTGGGGGACAGAGGTTGGGGGGCTTTATGCCCTTTTTCTTAGTTTGGGTCACACTCAATGCCTGTGAACGGCCTGGATTTCAATGTTAGCTTTTTCAAGCTTACTGGCAACCTTTTTACATAAGAAACAATGGTTTTGTTGATATTCCAATAAATACAGTAAATGTGTCACATAGCCCATTCATGATACCATAGTGTTGTTCAAAAGAAGACTTCACTTATTTTACTTTATCTATTCTGTTTTGGTTTTTGTTCCTGTGTTCAATTCCTGTTTCCTCAGTTTCTTCCATAGTTACTCACTGTTTACGCTCACCTGTCCCTTGTTTATTTCTTCACCTTCCCTGTGTACTTAAGCCTGTGTTTTCAGTTCACTTGTGTTGGTCCTTGTCTATTTATTGTGGATTATAGCTGCTTGTGTTTGTTGTTCAGTGTATTTTTGGCAATGACTCTAAATAATTTTTTTGTTTTTTTTTGCTGCAAATAGATCCTCAGCTCTCCCCTTAGCTTGCCATGACAATACTACATATTATTCGTTTTTTCTTTTTTATAAGACATTGCACATGAATTGCAATACATTAAGAACAATCTTCATTATAATAGACATCAGAGAAAATGTTACCAAATTTGGTTGAGAAGGTTGACTGTATTATTATTAAACAATCAGGAAGTAGATGCTCACCACCAAATCGCCTGTATTTTAAAGACTTTTGGTTGAAGGGGTCCTCAACACCACACCGCGGCTGCCTCATTTTAAGAAGAGTAGCTCTGTCAAGATTTCCAGTGACTGGCAGCCCTGACACCCTCTGAAAGAGACTTTTACGAATATGACAGTTCAGAAGCTCACAATAGTAGAAACAACAGAGGTTACAATGTATATTCCTCAAGAATTTTGATTAAAAGTCACAAAAATAGTAATTTAAGAAACTGTAGCATTATCAAGTATTAAAGGCAGGGTATGTGATTTTTCAAAAACACTTTAGAAAACTGATTCGGGCCGAATAGCAAAACAAACTTGTAGCCAATCAGCAATACGGTGCGTGTCTACTTGGGATGTGGAGGAGAGAGCTTTCAGTGCATTGGACGGACGTTAGCTGAGCCGAGCGACAGTAAGATAGAGATGGCGGATAAAAAACACTTACTCTGCCTTTAATATGGGGGGAAGATGATACATTTATTTTAAAATTGTAACATATTTAGATACATGTTTAGTATGTGCAGGAGCCAATGTGTTATTAAAGGAAATAAACAGAAATGTCTATACATAGACTACATTCACTGTGACTGTTTTACCTGAGAGCCACTTTCATAGCCCGCTCACTGGAATCTCTTTGAGCTTCTGGGTTCAGTGGAGTATTTAGATATCCAAACCGCCTCAGGTACATCTATTAAATGTGAAGTGGGTATACATGCAGTGTAATTAATTATCCCAATAATCCTGTTGTTAAATATTAAATTCTAAAATGTAAAAAAAATTACATGACAAATGCAATATCAGTGTTATGATAACAACCTAAAGGTTTTGAGTCAAAAGTCCAATTAAAGAAATATTTGTTTTCTTTAGCCTTTTTTTCTTTTAAATTTTTCCTCCTGAATTCTGCCCTCCAAACTAAACTTCCAATATTATATTTTTGTAATAGTAGTTGGTTAAGCAAGTTAAACAAATTTAAAAGATTTAAAGGTCTGTATAGTTTAAAGCACGTTCCAAAAATATAACGAATTAAGTTAATTAAGACATGTCTATTATAAAATGATCATCATATATTGTGCAATGCAATATAATTCATACATAATCAACAAAGCATTGTATGCATTACATTTTTAATGTATTAATAAATAGGACTAATACATTCATAGAACAAAAACTCCGACGCTTTAATCTTATTATTATAAAAAATATATATAATAATAAGAGGCACTGACCAGTAACCACAGCATGTCGACAGAATTCTGATGTTTGCTCCAAGAGAGCGCTGGTCAGACTAACATAACATTATTATGACTGTCTCGATATTCTTTTAACTTCCCGTAATCTTAAAATTAATTCAGAATTCTTGGGTTTGGTATTCTTGAGCCTATTATTTTTAGCGTTGTTTTCTGGCTGTTTGATGGATCGGGATTCATGTAACCTAACATTAAAACTCTCAGGTTAGTTTATTGATACTTTTAAGTATTTCATGGCAAAACCTAAAAAGTAACATAAAAAGTACGTTTACAGTAAATCACGTTTTTGTTACCTGTGCCTCTGTTAACTCTCGTCTTCTGCTCGTCTCAGCAGATGACCACACACGCAAAACAGCAGTCAGAAATATTGTATATTGCATCCATTGAGCCATAATCCCAGTCTGCACAGAGCTTCAGTGGTTTGATGTCTAAAGAAGAAATAGATGAATGAACGTGAGTAAAGAGCGCAGTGGTGTCTTTTGGTTTTAAATCGAGCGCAGAGAGCGAGTCAGAAGAGATGATGCATTTCCTCCTGCACGTCACTAGAAAGAGGCGCTGATCCAAGAAAGTAACACGCACACGCAACTTTTAGACACTGCTTCTCTTCTTTATAATTAATTTTAGTGTTATTTTAATGACAAATGTCGAAAGCGCATTATTGTAACGCGATTGCGCATCCATGTAATGCGCGAGCAAGAAGCTCTCCACTCCTAGCCGGATTTCCTTCGCTCTCGCACAAAACTGGACGTGCGCTCTCAAATATGTTCGAGTTGCGAATTGGAGCTGCTCTCTCACGCCTGCGCGCTCAAACTTTGTCCTCGCATCAATTAAACAATCAACCAATAGTTATTTCTTTAAAGGGGTCATATGATGCTGCTAAAAAGAACATTCAAAGGTCAAAGTGTCCCACAAAAGGATTTATTCTATCTAAAAGAGATGGCTTATCCAGACCTGGCTAAAACGCCTCTTTCAAACACGCCCCCACATCTCTACGTCACGATGTGGAAATATTTGCGTAATGCCGCCCAAATGTGCACACAAAGAAAGAAGGCGTGGTTTCAGGAACAGCAGTAGTGTTGATGCAGCCATGTCAGGGAGACGCTGTGTGTTTCTGTGCAAAAGCAAAAGCACTTTATTTGGACGCGTCAGTTCTTTGTCATAAATACAAAATGTCAAAAAACAAAAAGTTTACAAAATGTCATGGGGAGCAAATTCGGTTTCCCATCTACTGTAAAGTTTTCGCTCCGTTCACCCCTCATCACACCACACACCTCAGCCGTTTCCTTCAGCGAAAATGTACGCAGGCCTTAACTCAAATGAATGCATACTTTATAAAACGATCATGTTGCCATTTTCATTTGAAAATTTAACTTTCAATATAAAACATATTACAGTGCATGTGGCATTAACTCCCATACAGTCATGCACAGAAATGATTGAAGACAGTGAAAGACAGTACTTGAGCATAGAAAGAGGTTTGTATACTTGAGCTAAAGAAAGAGGTTTGTACTAGAAATGCAAACAGTAAAAATTGTTATTTGTACAGTAAACCGGTGTGTGCATGTGTGTGTGTGTGTGTGTGTGTGTGTGAGATCGGGAAGACTTGTATTTGGCTTATTCATTACTCAAATGTTATACCCATCTATGCAATACAGTGGAATACGCTGTTATACGAAGTTTAGTAGGCTATACCACCCTACCCTATTAGTCAAACTTTTTTTAAATTTTATTTTTGTATTATTTATTATTATTATTATTATTATACCCTCATTGAAAATCCTAGAATCGCCCCTGCACAACAAAAATGGAGAGAACAGCAAGCATTTTTTATACAAAAAAAGCATCTGTTCATAGCATCATGGGTATGCTTGCACGAGCTCTTCAAATTAGCACTCCTGTGAAGTCACGTCACGTGTATTTACATGGCACTTTATTCAATATATTGCTTAAAAGCAAGTAGCAGTATTAAACATGAAAAACAGTATCAGTCTGTAATTTCATCAAAAGCAAAACTTAATTTGCTACTATAAAGCGGCTCTCCACTTCGCGGGCATCTCACCTCCAAGGACTCGACAAATGAAATGAACCCAGATAAGAGTTCCGCGTGAAAGAAGGCGGAGCCTCAGTGCACACCTCCTATGACGTAATCGTCACAGACCAATGGTAGTACGAAGGTGTTTTGCAGCCAAAACGAACTTTTCCGAAAAGTTTGCTTTGGCAAGTCATTTCGAACTCACAAAACAAACTTAGTTTGGGCCGGATTTTGTTCGAAATGACGTCACATTAGTTCGTTCTTCGATTTTGCTTGAAGAATATCGGGGCCTTAAAGCAGTGGTCGGGAACTTATGGTTCGCGAGCCACTCGTGGCTCTTTGACAAAAATAACTTGTCAGCTGTCTCCCTTCACTAACATATTACAGTTATGAAATATAACGTCACTAAAAATCAGTTCCCTGCAGAACATACAATTACAATACTTTGTTGTATAGCGAATCAAAATGAATGAAAATCAGTTTACAATAATATTACGTGTTCCGACCGAAGCGCGTATGCGCAGCGTATGCGGTGCTGTGTTCAAGGCCACGTGTCCACCAAAGGCGCTCTGCTGAAAATGCCCAGCGCTTGAGAGTGCAGCGTTTTTTTCAGTTGAGATGCTGTGCTTGCTATGATACGGAAAATCCGCAGAATTAATATGGCAGATGCATCGCTAATGAAATGTTTCTCCAAGCCTTATTTTTCATAACAATAATATGGTAGTCCGCAATTCCATCTGGTAAAGACATAAATACTCTGAGACAAGCAATATTAACTTCTCCATTGTTGTTCAGTTCATTCGTAGTACAAGCAGGGTGTGACGGTTGATCGGTATTAGTCCCGCCCCTCCACTGTGATTGATCAGCTGACTAAAAAGTGACAGTGATGAGCGTTGCGTTTTACCCAAAACTTGCTTTGGTGGACACCTGGCCTAAAGAAGTAAATGTTATTTTTTTTATAATAGTAAAATATTAGTTTCTTTTAAATTGCATTTTTGAAAGAAAAAAAACTGTATTAACCAGAATTTAAAAATGTGCTTTGTTCTTTATTCATGCACTTACTCAACATGTGATGCTTCATATTTGTTTATTTTTGAGTTGTACATGGACAAAATTGAAGGTTTTGTTATTGGAATGTTATTGAAAACCTGTGTTTTTTATAGTACTAATATATTCTTTTTTCAATGGCTCTTTTGAAAAAATGCATTCGCCAAAAAATAAAAAATGGCTCTTTGGTGAAAAAAGGTTCCCGACTCCTGGTGTAGAGGGAGAAGAGCAGTGGGGAGAGCACACACCCCTGAGGAGCTGAAACTCGTAGTATTGAGCGCAAGCGGAGAAAAACTAACTAAAAGTTTTTAGAATTGCGTGGAAAAACAGTATGTCCAGCTATAGGAGCACACACCCCTGAGGAGCTCCAGTGCTGATGGTGCGGTTGTTGGATGTGAGTTTTCCCAGCGTCACTAACTGCTTGTCTGTCAGGAAGCTGATGATCCACTGACAGATGGAGGTGGGTACAGAGAGCTGTGTCAGTTTAATCAGGAGGGTATCTGGGATGCTGGTGTTAAAAGCAGAGCTGAAGTCCACAAACAGGATCCTTGCATAAATCCCTGGCTTGTCCAGATGACACACAGCTCCAGTGATCTGTGGAAGATGGTTGACAGCTGGACAGCACAGGTTTTGAGGCAGGCTGGAGAGACACCGTCTGGGCCTTTGGCTTTTCTTATCTTCTGTTTCCTGAAGACTTTGCATACATCATCTTCACAGATCTTAAGTGCAGGCTGAGAGGCAGCAGGGAGGAGGGAGGGGGAGGGTGTTGATGGCTGTGTTGTGAGACGGTCAGAGAAATGTGGGGTGTGAGACCAGGCTTTTCAAACTCAAAAAACTCATTCAAATTGTCGGCTAAAAGTTGATACTCCACAGCAGATCTAAATATTCCCTCACAGTTTAATAGTAATGACTTTATGAATTTCTTCACTGATAAAATAGATAACATCAGAAATACAATAGCAAATGTAGATTCTACAGCGTCTAATACTTCAGCTTCATTCATCGGTGCGATAAACTGCAGTGCTTTACAACTGTAGGATCTCTGTCTTACAACGGACCCACTCACACTATGGAGCCACACACACGAAACAGTTACATTCCATTGAGACAAACTGAAGTACCCCTATGCTACCAGCTGCGGTCGTAAAACTCATGCAGGGTCAGTGAAGGGTTGAAGCAGTTCCTGGACTATTTAGCTATCTCTCAAGAGACTCTAATAAAAGACAGTACTTTCACAGTGCTTAAAAGCGTTTTACGGGCTTTCAAGGACCAGATGGGGATACCCCTGACCAGTTAACACATAAATTGCTAAATCCGATAAACAGAAAGTGGCAGATTAAGAACTCTCTGTCCAGGAGAAACTTGGCAGACTCTCAACTCTGACACGAGGATGACCTCAGGACACCTCCCCTTTTCCCCCTTTGCATTCCAAAGAAAAGGACGATTTCTGAGACTATTCATTTAAAACTATTGAAAGCATCAGGAGCCATAGAGAGCTGTGTCAGTTTAATCAGGAGGGTATCTGGGATGCTGGTGTTAAAAGCAGAGCTGAAGTCCACAAACAGGATCCTTGCATAAATCCCTGGCTTGTCCAGATGACACACAGCTCCAGTGATCTGTGGAAGATGGTTGACAGCTGGACAGCACAGGTTTTGAGGCAGGCTGGAGAGACACCGTCTGGGCCTTTGGCTTTTCTTATCTTCTGTTTCCTGAAGACTTTGCATACATCATCTTCACAGATCTTAAGTGCAGGCTGAGAGGCAGCAGGGAGGAGGGAGGGGGAGGGTGTTGATGGCTGTGTTGTGAGACGGTCAGAGAAATGTGGGGTGTGAGACCAGGCTTTTCAAACTCAAAAAACTCATTCAAATTGTCGGCTAAAAGTTGATACTCCACAGTCCCCACTCCTGTAGGTGTCCTCTTTGGCCTGGCGAAACTGTTTTGCACTGAACAACTGACACTACATCTTCAAACAATTATTTTGGTAGTGACGATGTTTTGATGAGAAAATGGACTGATCCAAAATGGTCAAGTCAGGATGACTGGAGTAGTGTGTTTCAAGTAGTGGTACCAGAAGTTTATCTATCTGATATTTTGTATCTTGCTCATGATCATTGTTTGTCTGGCCACTTGTGTATTAGGAAAACCCTGGATCGTGTGTTAAGGCATTTTTTCTGGCCTGGGGTGAGGTCAGATGTGGCTCAATATTGCAGATCATGTCATGTTTGTCAGGTGACAGGAAAACCTAACCAGTCTATTCCTGCAGCTCCACTACATCCTATTCCTGCCATTGCAGAGCCATTTGCAGAGTCCATTGCAGGACAACATCTCCAGGACGCTACGCTCCATATGACTAGTAAGCCAATTCTCAAATAACTGCTATGATGGCTTTTGTTCTACCCGCTTAAATAATAGAAGTACTTGCGCTGTGCATGAGCATAAGCATGAGCCCCGTCAGACTGGTCGTGGTGGCGGTTTTGCAACAATATATAGTGATATTCTCAATGTTACTCAGAAAACAGGATACAGGTTTGCCACGGGATGTCAGGATTTACACAAGCCTCAGTCTGGATCAAGAACACTTGAGAAGAGATGTTGCAAACCCCTCAGAGGACCTCAGATGATGCCAACCCTGAAACAACATACAGAACTACCAAATTTTGCTATAAGTTTGATTGCATCATATAATAATTGCTGTTAATAGTGTTCAACGTCTGTTTGATTAAGTCTTTAATTGATTTTTCCGTACATTTATGCCATATGTACATAAACTGACATTCACCACTGATAAGCTACTATTAAATATTGTAGAAACTTAATTTTCTGTAAAGTTGCTTTGCAACGATTTGTATCGTAAAAAGCACTATACAAATAAACTTGAATTGAATTGAATTGAATTTTAACATGTTTTGATTGACTGTGTTGGACCTCTCCCACGTACCAAGTCAGGCAACCAATATCTTCTCACAATTGTGTGCCACAACACGGTTTCCTGAAGCCGTCCCTTTGTGCAAGGTCACAGCCCCTGCCATTTCTTATTTCTTATTAAGTTCTTCACAATGTTTGGCTTACCAAAAGTTGTTCAGTCAGATCAAGGGACTAACTTTATTTCTCGTCTTTTCTAACAGGTGTTAAAGCAGATGTCTATTCAGCATAGCATCTCGTCTGCATATCATCCAGAGTCTCAAGGTGCACTTGAGAGATTCCATCAAACTCTAAAGTTTGAGCCATGCCAGGTGGCCTTGGACAATCTGAAGGCGTTGTTGAGCAGTTCTCCTGTTCTGGCTACTCCTGATATTGACAGACCATTCAAGTTAGCTGTGGATGCTAGTGATTTTGGCGTAGGTGCTGTTCTTCTCCAGGATGATTCATTGAGAACTGAACATCCTGTGTGCTATTTTTCAAATAAATTTTATATCCATCGGAAGCACTATTCTATAATTGAGAAGGAAGCTTTGGCCCTTATTCTTGCTTTTAAACATTTTGAGGTGTATGTCTCATGCAATGTCCCACTTATTGTTTACACTGATCATAATCCTCTAGTGTTCCTCCACAGCATGAGAAACTCTAACCATCACTTAATGCGGCGGAGCCTGTTTTTTCAGGGTTATGATCTTGCTTTTAACCATATTCGTAGGAAGGATAATGTTTTGGTGGATGCCCTATAAAGGTCGTAAGTGCTTGTTTGTTTATATTTCATATACATGTTGATGTTGCCATAGGTTATCCTATAGCAACATTTTAAGGTTGAGGGTGTTATGTCCTGCTGTTTGTTTTCTCCTAGTTCCCTGTATTGCCAGTTCTAATTTCTGACTCATTACAGTTGCCTGGCAACTCACCTGTGGCCAACTAGTTAACTGATGACACCTGAAGGGAGCCATTTTTAAATCCAGGACATCAGCTCATTCTCTCTCTCTCTCTGATCCTGCAGCTAGCCTGGCAGTAGCTGGGCCTGTTATCATCACAGTCCCCTCTTGTTTTTTCCCTTTTTGTTACTTAATAAACCTTAATAAACCTGTTTTGTATCTTTAATGTTGCTTCCCCAGAGCCAGGGTTGTAACACAAGGTTTGACGTTGTTAAATGTTAAATTAGTCCTGGTTGGAACACACATGTCCTCACAGAAAACTGATGTAGGATGTCACGTTGTCAGTGAGCTCATCTGGATCAGTGGCTGTAGCCTCAAAAACACTCCAATCAGTGCAATTGAAGCAGGCTTGTAAAACCCGCTCTGCTTCATTAGTCCATCTCTTTACAGTTATTACTACAGGCTTAACAGTTTTAAATTTCTGCTTGTAGGCTGGTAGAAGATGAACCAAACAGTGATCAGAGAGTCCCAGAGTCACTCGGGGGACAGTGTGATATGCATCCTTTAAAACTGTGTAACAGTGGTCCAGTATATTGCTGTCCTTGGTGGGGCATGTGATGTGCTGTCTGTATTTAGGCAGTTCGCGGTTGAGATTAGCTTTATTAAAATCACAGAGAATGATAATGAAAGATGCCGGGTAACTCTGCACTGTGTGTGATCTGATCAGCCACCTGTTCTAGCGCCAGCTCACACACACGTCAGGAGGAATGTATGCACTCAAGTCAAGTCAAGTCACCTTTATTTGTACAGCGCTTTATATAATATTGATTGTGTCAAAGCAGCTTTACAGTGTCAAACAGGAAAATAGTTTGTCAATAATGCAAGACAATAACAAAGAGTCATTTTTCAAGCTAAAGTCAGTTCAGTGATGCCATCATCCAGTTCAGTTCTCTTCCAATAGTGTCTGTGCAATCAGTCAGTCAAGCATTCACAACTAAGCAAGCCAAAGGCGACAGTGGCAAGGAACCAAAACTCCATCGGTGACAGAAATGGAGAAAAAACCTTGGGAGAAACCAGGCTCAGTTGGGGGGCCAGTTCTCCTTTGGCCAGATGAAACCAGCATGGCATAGTTTAATTCCAGGCTGTAACACAGGTGCAGAGGGCTTGTCTGGTTCCCGTGGTCTTGTGCCGATGGTCGTCGAGGTGATGAGGATCTGGGGCAGGTGATCTGTCTCTGGGACGCATCTAGTTAACATGGTTTACGCTGACATTCAGGGCTGTAGAGGTCATCTCTAGCTGCTGATCCATCCATCTGGTCTGGATATGGACTGGATCTTGGTGGCTATGGTGACCTCAGAATAAGAATGAAAGAGACTAAGATTAGCGTAGATGCCATTTTTCTTATGATGTAGCGAGTGTTATGGGAAGTGTTCCCGGTTCCGGTTGACCTAATTAATGCAGCCTAACAATCCTTTAACGGATTTGAATTATAGAAATGTGATAGTGTATTATGTGTATGCCAGGTTAAAGAGATGGGTCTTTAATCTAGATTTAAACTGACAGAGTGTATCTGCCTCCCGGAAAAAACCTTGGGAGAAACCAGGCTCAGCCGGGGTGCCAGTTTTCCTCTGGCCAGACGAAACAGCAGTTCAGTTCCAGGATGCAGCAAAGTCACATTGTGCAGAGGACTCAACTGGTTTCCTGTGGTCTTGTCCGTCTGAGACAAGGTCTTTACTGGGGATCTGTCTCTGGGGCTCATCTAGTTGTCCTGGTCTCCGCTGACATTCAGGGCTGTAGAGGTCCTCTCTAGGTGCTGATCCACCATCTGGTCTGATGAAAGAGACTAATATTAGCGAAGATGCCATTCTTCTTACAATGTAACGAGTACATCGGATGTTATGGGAAGTGTTTCCGGTTCCAGTTGACCTAATTAATGCAGCCTAAAAATCCTTTAACGGATTTGAATTATAGAATAGTGTAATATGTGTATGCCAAGTGAAAGAGATGGGTCTTTAATCTAGATTTAATCGGACAGAGTGTGTCTGTCTCCCGAACAACGCTAGGTAGATTGTTCCAGAGTTTGGGCACTAAATAGGAAAAAGATCTGCTGCCCGCAGAGTTTTGAGATCACAGTGGACGTGAAGGTCTATAATGCGATATGAGCCGCTCAAGTATTGAGGAGCTAAACCATTCAGGGTTTTATAAGTAATTAGCAAGATTTTAATGTATTCGTTGTTCAATAGGGAGCCAGTGCAGAGTTGACAGAACCGGGCTAATATGGTCGTACTTCCTGATTCTAGTAAGAACTCTAGCTTTTGGACCAACTGGAGTTTGTTTATTAAGCACACAGAGCATCCACCCAATAAAGCATTACAATAATCTAACCTTGAGGTCATGAACACCAGAATAAACGAGGAAAACTCCCACGGCGAATAAAAAAGTTTACAGTTAATATAGAAAGGTTCCAAATTTGAGCAGCACATTTTCTTTAAAACTGTCACATCTGTACACCAGCCTTTGTTGATATAAAAACATAATCCACCGCCTCTCGTTTTCTCCGACGACTTGGTGAGGCGATCCGCTATGAACAGCTGGTAGCCCATTAGAAGAAGCACGTCCAGCAGGGGCAGATTTTGTGAATTGGGGGCCCCAGGTAAAATATAGGAATGGAGCCCTATACATTTGCACACATTTACTTAGATCAACCTTGAGGTTCCTTTTTTGTTGTGATGCTTGCTGCTGTACAATGGTACCCCATAGTTGTGTCCAATGTTTCTAAATTTATCAGGTACATGTTATAATGGCTTTCTTTCATGTTGTAGACCACGAAATTGATTTACAGTTGAGATACAGGTTTTCACAAAAACAAAATAAATTATATAATGATAAACCTCACAACTGAGCCTTTAAACCTTTTTTAAGAAAAGGGATGAGTAAGGAGTATAAATTATTGTATTAATTTAAAACGAGGTTATGTGGGTGGATTTTCGTATTGGTCTGAACAAAAACTGCAGACTGGATTATTGAAAATGCACATTCATTCTCTGCCAGTAGGAGGCGCATTTAGAACGTCAGAAATAGCTGCAGTAACAACTGTAAACAAAGCAGCGCTGCGCTCATAAACGCTAATTTAACAGATTAAATAAAAATGCCATCTAAACTTTTCTGAAGACAGTCGGTTCCCTTCATTCATTCATAAAAAAACTTGAATTAGTGAGAAGAAAAGTGTGGAAAAACATAACCTATATTGACGATGAAAGTCCACTGATGAGTTACCAGCGTAAGCCTATGTGCCTGGGCTCAGCCCAGTTGCCTACGCTTTCCAAATGCTGTCTAATTCTAAACTTTTATTTTTAGTTATTTTAACTACAAATATAAATGAAACTGAAAAAAATGTAAACAGCAACCATTCGCTTGTCGGCGCTTAATGCACATCTCGTATATAAAAAGCATTTAAGGGGGCCCTTGACTTTTGGGGGCCCAAGGTGGTTGCCGACCTTTGCCTAATGGGTAAGTCCACCCTTGCTGTCCGGGATGGCTCTGTTCAACCAGGTTTCGAGAAGCAAAGTGCAGCAGAGTTTAAAAAGTTCTTGTTTGTGCAAGTGGCGATTAGTAGTTCATCTGTTTTATTTGCTAGGGAGTGGAGACTCGCCAGATGTATGCTCGGCAGCGGAGTCCTAAAACTGCGCTGTCAGAATTTCATGAGTGTACCAGCGCGCTTCCCTAATTTGCATCACTTGGAGCACTTGTATGGGATTGCAGCTCCTCCCACGAGGATGTGCAGTAATACGTCTGAATGCTCAAAAGTCGGCAAAAGTTATTTGGTGTGCTATTTCTGATGTCTAGGAGTTCTTCCCTAGTAAAGCTGATCGGGAAAAAAAGTTACTTAAAACAAGACAAACAAACAGAAATACTAAAAGTACCAATGAGCTACAAACCGAGGCAGCCTTGCGCTACGCCATCTTGTTTGAATCATTTATGTTACTGCCCACTGACATAGATTTAAAGTGTTCTAAAGTGTATCTAATTATTTTGGGCTTCAAGCTCAGTTTTGGGACCTTGGTATTTATGAAACCCCACCTACAGCGCTGTGTGTATGTGTGCATGTGTCTCCGTCTCTCTCTCTCAGGTGGCTCTGCCTTGATTGAACTTGAGATTTATTTGTTTGTTCCATAATATAATTAGGTGGCTCATCATAGGAGATCAAATTCTTTGTAGGGCATTTATTTGTTACACAAATAACAAGCTAAAGTTTCATTTGCACACATTGAGGAGGGAAATCATCCGCTAATCTTTATTGTTGGGTAAGTCAGTTGACCTTAATCTTTGTCTTGCTGTTTTATTTTTGGTGTGGGAAAGATTAGTTAGTGGAAAAATGGAATTCGATCTGATTGCATTTACGCTAGCTCCAAGCACAGAACAGTTTGATTCCTGTAGGATGGATGATTTGTTCAAAATTGCTGATTTCTTTAAAATCCTCATTATGCATCTAAGAAAAATGTTTGTGTTATTGCATAAAGAATTGGTGCAGCAACCAATTTTGCCTAATGAGTCAGGATTACTAAATACGCAGGAGGGAGCTGCTTTGTTGGCTGAGGCTGAAGAGAAGCCCTCTTCTGTTTTACTTTTTCCTGTATGCCCAGCGAACTGATTTTGTGCCTCAAAGCACCCCATTGACATCATCAATCACAAGAATTGGAGAGAGAGACTGAGAAGCTCTGGCTGAAAGAACTAGAGCTGGAACTGGAAAAGGAAACACAACTTTGTGAGTTTCACAGCCACAACGGTTGTGAGCTCACCAGAGGGTTCCCCTGCTTTTCCTTTGTTCGCTTGGCTACCTTCAGGCCCTGTGCCCATTTCTTCAGGTTCCACTTCAATTCCTGAAGTGTTGTACTCCCCTATTTGATGTGAGCAAACATTAATTTGGTGCTTCCCGTTCAAGAATCTGTGGTAGATTGCTACTTTACGGCTTTTGAATGTGTCATCGCTACATTGCAATGGTCTAAAGAGATTTGGGCTCTGCTATTGCAGTGCAAGCTGTTCAGGTAAGACCAAGAAGTATGTTCTGCATTACCGATAGAGAAAAGTCCAGACTAAGTCAGACTGGTGATCAAAGCAACTGTTCTGCATGCATGAGCTAGTGCCTGAAACTTATAGACAAAGGTTTAGGACCCATTAGAAAACTGACCGACAAAAATGTGTGGAGTTTGCAAGGGACAAATGGTGTATGGCAAGTAAAGCATTTTTGAAAACTTAAAAGAGGTCATTGTATTGTAAGATTTCAAAAGGTGTTAATGAAAAATTAGTGGTACATTTAAATGAACAGAATTTGACGTCACAGTCAGCCACCGTACTCGCTGCCAAATTTGTATCGACCCCCAGAAATGTTTATTTCTCCAGTGGTGAGGTTTGACAAAGTACTGAAACACAGGTACTGAAACTCAGGTGAAGGGAGGTAGAGATGGTAATTCCAGATAGCTGAGGTGGGGCATATGGAGTGGGCAGATCTACAAAAAGTAAATCTAATGATGGGTAAGTATGTTTCTACTGCCTGGATGCATGTCATCTGATCACTGATTGTGAAGCCTAGAAAAAGAAAAACAAATAGAAAACAAAATCAGTTCAATCTAAAATGATAGGTTTTGTGAATTCTGTTTCAACCATTTCTCCCTCGTCAGGTGATGAACCGTTTATATAATGGATTGGTAAAATCCAGTAGCTAAAGCTGCCTCTTGAGACTTATTCTGGGACATTCTACCTTGCGGTGTGGGCACTGATTGTATGAAAGTTTCAGGGGTCTGCAACCTTCAACATCAAATTAGTAGCGAATTTTTGAACCTTGGCCCTCTCCCCCTACCCTCGTGGGGGGGAAAACAGACTACCAGCTAGCTTACAGAGTCTAATTCTAAAAGTCATCTTTGACAATTCCACCTTTGAAACAAGAGGCTATTCCAGCCTTAATGCGGTCACATACCGGACGAGAAGCGCAGTGCTGTGCCACACCATGTCTTTAATATTCGAACACATTGTTTTCTACATGTGCACCGGCGGCACCACCGGCCTCCGTGCTTTGACTACAATAGACCGCACTTTCTCATTCTGTTTGCTCTGTTTGTTTGTTTTTTTTTAATTACCGAATTTCAAACTCAGACACCACTTGCTCATTCTTGAAGTGAATGTTTGACTGTTTGGAGAGTAGATTAAAGGTTTTGGACTGCCATCTCGAACTGAACGCGACACATCCGTTGTGCGATTAATTGCCCTAGAGTCACACATCGCACGGCGGCAGCGCTGCGCTTCTCGTCCGGTGTGCGACCGCCTTTCAGAAATGCAACAAGAAAACAGCGCAGCAAGAGTGCATAACATAGCTAAATTTAAGTCAAATGAAAATCCTCATTACAAATGCATCACCACACAATCGGTCTGTGCACAAAACCAACAAATGTAATGTTTAATGTAAGCCAACACATCATCACAGCGCTCACAGCACAACAACTTAGCGACAGACACTTCATTACAAACAAGCAGTGTTTATATTAAATAA
>NW_015654060.1:44792-48074 GCF_001515625.1 Sinocyclocheilus rhinocerous
TAAAACATAGCTAAATTTAAGTCAAATGAAAATCCTCATTACAAATGCATCATCACACAATTGGTCTGTGCACAAAACCAACAAATGTAATGTTTAATGTAAGCCAACACATCATCACAGCGCTCACAGCAAAACAACTTAGCGACAGACACTTCATTACAAACAAGCAGTGTTTATATTAAATAATATTATTATTGACACAGTGGCCCAGTAAATGTCCTCACTTACGTTATTTGCGGCTTCCATCGTGATGTGAATAATAGCTAGTTAGTTTATCAGCATATATATATTTTTTCAATAGAGATCCCACAGTGGGCGGAACTTGTCATTAAGTTAGTGATAACAAGGTCCGCCCATTTAGAGGAAAGATATGATTGGTCCGTTTTTCTGTCATTTAAAATTACGCTCCCATTGATTTACTATTGCGTGGCCCTCTGTAATTTCACAGCTGGACCACCAATCACAGAGCCGCAAACGCTAGGCAGAAACATTCTAAAATGGAGAAAATGGGCGGAGTTCATTTAACGCATTCATTGAATAGGTAGATTTGAAGAGTTTATTTCCACAGAAATTGTATTTATTTTATTTAGATGATGATTGTGAAATTATGAATTGCTTAAATAAAATGGGAAATTATGACTTTTTATTAAAAATATTTAAAAGTTTGTCATTTAAAAAATATTTAAAAATTGTAAATATTGTTTTTAGGCCCTCTCTGAGGGCCCAGAGGGCCCTGACGGTTCCCCACTGGTGTTTATCTAATTGACAAAAAAACGTTTATGTCTTACTTTTAATTGGCCAATAAATAAAATACACTGCTGGTCAATAACCAATAATTTGTATTCTATAATATTTTTGATATATATTTTCCTAATGACAATTTTATAATTATGATTGGTTTATATTCTACAAACACTTTTCCCGTTTTTTTTTTAATCACAGAATAAGGCAGAAAATATATTTTATAGCTTCTGTACTGTAATAAATGCTATGTCAGTTAGCACTGCATCTGTCACACTTTTAGTTGTCTAGGACACCTTGGCTGCGTTCAGCCCCGACAAAACGGTGCAAAACGTTTTTTAAACGGAAACTGTGGTGCGTTGAACACCCTGTTCTGATGACGCAAGTGTTGCAACTATGGCAGCTGAGAAGGCCATTCTTTGTGTTCTTTTTGAAGAATTTTCGGAGCGTAGCAAAACGTTGCGCACCGGTTTGAGTTTGAACTTGCCCCTTATTTCTGTGTTTTCCTGTCTTCTGTTTTGTTTTAGTTCCTGTGTGCCCTTATTTGGTTATGTTCCTGGTCTCGTTTAACTTTATTAGCTTACCTTGATCACCTGTGTTTAGTTAATTATCCTAATCTGTCTATGTATTTAAGTTGCTCCCTTTCTGTCACTTGTTGTTCGGTCACCGTTACACTAAGTATCTGCCTAAGTTTGAGTCCACTATTAAGTTGAGAGTTTTATACTTTTTCTGCTGTGTCCTTTGCCTGGCTTCGCAACACAACCCATGACAGATGACCGAACCACGCAAAATGAACTGGGCTGAGGACAAGCTGTTTAACATCCAGCAGGGTGGATGGCCTTAGTTCCTGAATGTTTTACATCTGGTGAGCTGGAGCGATCATATGGTTAACGCTTTATTTATTACCTGGAGAATATGTAAAAAAACACACATTGTCGCAATCGTTTATTGTCTTCACGTTTCATCAGTTATGATTTATGCTTTTTATTCGGCTTAGCTACAGCGATAGCTGGATGCATTTGTCCATATTAGGTAATTCCTGACATGTCAATTACTACTGAGTCCGTCTTGGACTTTCTGCAGCTTCGAGTATAAATGAAACCGACACTGGAGGAGTGAGTTTAGCGCTCCGTAATGTTCACATCGTTTTGGATGTGAATAAAACGTATCCAAAACGATGTGACTATCTTGTCTCTTAATTTAAATCAAGATTTATTCACACTGGCCCTTGAAAAAGTCTACGTGCACACGCTTGCCCGAAAAAAGTGCAGGGGAAGAGTTTAGGTTTTATTAAAAGTTGGGGAACACGTCCCCTGCGTATTCTGTGTCCATACTACAGGGAGCCACTGCGGAGGGATGAAAGAGCCGCATGCGGCTCTGGAGCTGCGGGTTGCCAACCCCTGCTCCACACTGACTTTTTCTTATGTCAGACAGGGTACGTGGATGTGGCTGTGTTCACACAACTCCTGGTGGATAGTTAATTCATCTTAGGAAATGCCCTTGGCTGGTGGTGAAGTGTTTTCCTAGCCTACTGTGGTAGGAAACCCAGAGGGGGATAGTAGTGATGTCCCTCACAAATTTAAGGTTTTCCCTTCTTGTGTAATAACGTGAGCACAAGCTTGTAAGTTTAATGACATGGTGAATTTGTCAGATTAATTGGGCTGCACCCGATGTGAATGTGGACGTGAGCAGCCGGCCACTGTGCAAAATGGCGATCTAACATTAGCAGGATACATTGCTGCTGCAATGGATAAAAAGCAAAATTGTGACTCTTTCAACTTCCTTCAGTGCGTAATGTGCTTTGAAAAAGATCTACAAAGATACAAAGTCCACTCCAAAGGGAAATATATCAGTCAGCACTGTTTCTTAACTAGGGCTGGGTATCGTTTGGGGTTTTTTCGATACCGGTGGCAAATCGATACTTTTAAAATGGTTCCGGTGCCTGAACAGATACTTAAAAAAAAAAAAAATTCCCCAAAAAATGATGGATTGGCCATTAGCACAAACGCATGATGTCTGTTTCATTCATACTTGATGCCAGATTGCCCTCGCACAGAAAATCCACATATCCAGTCAGAGAATGACCTTCCAGGAAATCGTTTATATGGACAAGGACATCGCTATTATAGCTGTAACCAAGTAAACAGAACATATAAACGTTTTGAATGATAAAACAAAGACAATAAACACTCGACTGCGACAATATAGTTTGTCTGTGTTACCCAAGCCATCTCTGGTATTTTCATAATAGTTAAGTATATTTATAATCCATTGCTAATCAATGTATTCTTTTTAAAGTAGCCTATGGAACATATTTTCTGCCTCATTCTGTGACAAGAAGCCACATCAGATCACAAAAGGAAGCATTTGACTGGTGTTGTGGAGTAAAAAGGTTATAATGTTCTCTTTTGTTGGACAACAGGTTTAGAAATGTGAATACAAGGGAAGTTTAGCTTTAGGCATTTTAATTTAAAGGGGTCATATGACGTTGCTAAAAAGAACATTATTTTGTGTATTTTGTGTAATGCAATGTGTTTATGT